>NW_028143276.1:0-157000 GCF_977018435.1 Lepisma saccharinum | reverse complement strand
TGGAACATCCTTTCTGAAAATTTGAAAATTCTTAAAAAATTCGTCGAAAATCTTGATGTCTCCAATCTCTTGTTTTGTACGTTTTTTCCACGTGTCTTGACATCCAATGTATACCTGCAAAGTTTGGTGAAGATCTGAGTATGTAGTTTTTGACCTTATATGGAACCTCCTATCTGAAAATTTGAAAATTCTTAAAAAATTCGTCCAAAATCTTGATGTCTCCAATCTCTTGTTTTGTACGTTTTTTCCACGTGTCTCGACCTCCAATGGATCCCTGCAAAGTTTGGTGAAGATCTGAGTATGTCGTTTTTGACCTTATCTGGAACCTCCCATCTGAAAATTTGAAAATTCTTAAAAAATTCGTCGAAAATCTTGATGTCTCCGATCTCTTGTTTTGTACGTTTTTTCCACGTGTCTTGACATGCAAAGTATTCCTGCAAAGTTTGGTGAAGATCTGAGTATGTAGTTTTTGACCTCATCTGGAACCTCCTATCTGAAAATTTGAAAATTCTTAAAAAAATCGTCCAAAATCTTGATGTCTCCAATCTCTTGTTTTGTACGTTTTTTCCACGTGTCTTGACATCCAATGTATCCCTGCAATGTTTGGTGAAGATCTGAGTATGTAGTTTTTGACCTTATCTGGAACCTCCCATCTGAAAATTTGAAAATTCCTAAAAAATCCGTCCAAAATCTTGATGACCCCAATCTCTTGTTTTGTACTTTTTTTCCACGTGTCTCGACCTCCAATGTATCCCTGCAAAGTTTGGTGAAGATCTGAGTATGTAGTTTTTGACCTTATATGGAACCTCCTATCTGAAAATTTGAAAATTCTTAAAAAATTCGTCCAAAATCTTGATGTCACCAATCCTATGTTTTGTATGTTTTTTCCACGTGTCTTGACATCCAATGTATCCATGCAAAGTTTGGTGAAGATCTGAGTATGTCGTTTTTGACCTTATCTGGAACCTCCCATCTGAAAATTTGAAAATTCTTAAAAAATTCGTCGAAAATCTTGATGTCTCCGATCTCTTGTTTTGTACGTTTTTTCCACGTGTCTTGACATGCAAAGTATTCCTGCAAAGTTTGGTGAAGATCTGAGTATGTAGTTTTTGACCTCATCTGGAACCTCCTATCTGAAAATTTGAAAATTCTTAAAAAATTCGTCCAAAATCTTGATGTCTCCAATCTCTTGTTTTGTACGTTTTTTCCACGTGTCTTGATATCCAATGTATCCCTGCAAAGTTTGGTGAAGATCTGAGTATGTCGTTTTTGACCTTATCTGGAACATCCTTTCTGAAAATTTGAAAATTGTTAAAAAATTCGTCCAAAATCTTGATGTCTCCAATCTCTTTTTTGTACGTTTTTTCCACGTGTCTTGACATCCAATGTATCCCTGCAAAGTTTGGTGAAGATCTGAGTATGTAGTTTTTGACCTTATCTGGAACCTCCCATCTGAAAATTTGAAAATTCTTAAAAAATTCGACCAAAATCTTGATGTCTCCAATCTTTTGTTTTGTACGTTTTTTCCACGTGTCTTGACACATAATGTATCCATGCAAAGTTTGGTGAAGATCTGAGTATGTAGTTTTTGACCTTATATGGAACCTCCTATCTGAAAATTTGAAAATTCTTAAAAAATTCGTCCAAAATCTTGATGTCTCCAATCTCTTGTTTTGTACGTTTTTTCCACGTGTCTTGACATCCAATGTATCCCTGCAAAGTTTGGTGAAGATCTGAGTATGTAGTTTTTGACCTTATCTGGAACCTCCCATCTGAAAATTTGAAAATTCCTAAAAAATCCGTGCAAAATCTTGATGACCCCAATCTCTTGTTTTGTACGTTTTTTCCACGTGTCTTGACATCCAATGTATTCCTGCAATGTTTGGTGAAGATCTGAGTATGTAGTTTTTGACCTTATATGGAACCTCCTATCTGAAAATTTGAAAATTCTTAAAAAATTCGACCAAAATCTTGATGTTCCGAATCCTATGTTTTGTATGTTTTTTCCACGTGTCTTGACATCCAATGTATCCATGCAAAGTTTGGTGAAGATCTGAGTATGTAGTTTTTGACCTTATATTGAACCTCCCATCTGAAAATTTGAAAATTCTTAAAAAATTCGTCCAAAATCTTGATGACCCCAATCTCTTGTTTTGTACGTTTTTTCCACGTGTCTTGACATCCAAAGTATCCCTGCAAAGTTTGGTGAAGAGCTGAGTATGTAGTTTTTGACCTTATCTGGAACCTCCTATCTGAAAATTTGAAAATTCTTAAAAAATTCGTCCAAAATCTTGATGTCTCCAATCTCTTGTTTTGTACGTTTTTTCCACGTGTCTTGATATCCAATGTATCCCTGCAAAGTTTGGTGAAGATCTGAGTATGTCGTTTTTGACCTTATCTGGAACATCCTTTCTGAAAATTTGAAAATTGTTAAAAAATTCGTCCAAAATCTTGATGTCTCCAATCTCTTTTTTGTTCGTTTTTTCCACGTGTCTTGACATCCAATGTATCCCTGCAAAGTTTGGTGAAGATCTGAGTATGTAGTTTTTGACCTTATCTGGAACCTCCCATCTGAAAATTTGAAAATTCTTAAAAAATTCGTCCAAAATCTTGATGTCACCAATCCTATGTTTTGTATGTTTTTTCCACGTGTCTTGACATCCAATGTATCCATGCAAAGTTTGGTGAAGATCTGAGTATGTCGTTTTTGACCTTATCTGGAACCTCCCATCTGAAAATTTGAAAATTCTTAAAAAATTCGTCGAAAATCTTGATGTCTCCGATCTCTTGTTTTGTACGTTTTTTCCACGTGTCTTGACATGCAAAGTATTCCTGCAAAGTTTGGTGAAGATCTGACTATGTAGTTTTTGACCTCATCTGGAACCTCCTATCTGAAAATTTGAAAATTCTTAAAAAATTCGTCCAAAATATTGATGTCTCCAATCTCTTGTTTTGTACGTTTTTTCCACGTGTCTTGACATCCAATGTATCCCTGCAAAGTTTGGTGAAGATCTGAGTATGTAGTTTTTGACCTTATCTGGAACCTCCCATCTGAAAATTTGAAAATTCCTAAAAAATCCGTGCAAAATCTTGATGACCCCAATCTCTTGTTTTGTACGTTTTTTCCACGTGTCTTGACATCCAATGTATTCCTGCAATGTTTGGTGAAGATCTGAGTATGTAGTTTTTGACCTTATATGGAACCTCCTATCTGAAAATTTGAAAATTCTTAAAAAATTCGACCAAAATCTTGATGTTCCGAATCCTATGTTTTGTATGTTTTTTCCACGTGTCTTGACATCCAATGTATCCATGCAAAGTTTGGTGAAGATCTGAGTATGTAGTTTTTGACCTTATATTGAACCTCCCATCTGAAAATTTGAAAATTCTTAAAAAATTCGTCCAAAATCTTGATGACCCCAATCTCTTGTTTTGTACGTTTTTTCCACGTGTCTTGACATCCAAAGTATCCCTGCAAAGTTTGGTGAAGATCTGAGTATGTAGTTTTTGACCTTATATGGAACCTCCTTTCTGAAAATTTGAGAATTCTTAAAAAATTCGTCCAAAATCTTGATGTCTCCAATCTCTTGTTTTGTACGTTTTTTCCACGTGTCTTGACATCCAATGTATCCATGCAAAGTTTGGTGAAGATCTGAGTATGTCGTTTTTGACCTTATCTGGAACCTCCCATCTGAAAATTTGAAAATTCTTAAAAAATTCGTCGAAAATCTTGATGTCTCCAATCTTTTGTTTTGTACGTTTTTTCCACGTGTCTTGACATGCAAAGTATCCCTGCAACGTTTGGTGAAGATCTGAGTATGTAGTTTTTGACCTTATCTGGAACCTCCTATCTGAAAATTTGAAAATTCTTCAAAAATTCGTCGAAAATCTTGATGTCTCCAATCTCTTGTTTTGTACGTTTTTTCCACGTTTCTTGACATCCAATGTATCCCTGCAAAGTTTGGTGAAGATCTGAGTATGTAGTTTTTGACCTTATATGGAACCTCCTTTCTGAAAATTTGAAAATTCTCAAAAAATTCGTCCATAATCTTGATGTCTCCAATCACTTGTTTTGTACGTTTTTTCCACGTGTCTTGACATCCAATGTATCCCTGCAAAGTTTGGTGAAGATCTGAGTATGTAGTTTTTGACCTTATATGGAACCTCCTATCTGAAAATTTGAAAATTCTTAAAAAATTCGTCCAAAATCTAGATGTCACCAATCCTATGTTTTGTATGTTTTTTCCACGTGTCTTGACATCCAATGTATCCATGCAAAGTTTGGTGAAGATCTGAGTATGTCGTTTTTGACCTTATCTGGAACCTCCCATCTGAAAATTTGAAAATTCTTAAAAAATTCGTCGAAAATCTTGATGTCTCCGATCTCTTGTTTTGTACGTTTTTTCCACGTGTCTTGACATGCAAAGTATTCCTGCAAAGTTTGGTGAAGATCTGAGTATGTAGTTTTTGACCTCATCTGGAACCTCCTATCTGAAAATTTGAAAATTCTTAAAAAATTCGTCCAAAATTTTGATGTCTCCAATCTCTTGTTTTGTACGTTTTTTCCACGTGTCTTGACATCCAATGTATCCCTGCAATGTTTGGTGAAGATCTGAGTATGTAGTTTTTGACCTTATCTGGAACCTCCCATCTGAAAATTTGAAAATTCCTAAAAAATCCGTCCAAAATCTTGATGACCCCAATCTCTTGTTTTGTACTTTTTTTCCACGTGTCTTGACATCCAATGTATCCCTGCAAAGTTTGGTGAAGATCTGAGTATGTAGTTTTTGACCTTATCTGGAACCTCCTATCTGAAAATTTGAAAATTCTTAAAAAATTCGTCCAAAATCTTGATGTCTCCAATCTCTTGTTTTGTACGTTTTTTCCACGTGTCTTGATATCCAATGTATCCCTGCAAAGTTTGGTGAAGATCTGAGTATGTCGTTTTTGACCTTATCTGGAACATCCTTTCTGAAAATTTGAAAATTGTTAAAAAATTCGTCCAAAATCTTGATGTCTCCAATCTCTTTTTTGTACGTTTTTTCCACGTGTCTTGACATCCAATGTATCCCTGCAAAGTTTGGTGAAGATCTGAGTATGTAGTTTTTGACCTTATCTGGAACCTCCCATCTGAAAATTTGAAAATTCTTAAAAAATTCGACCAAAATCTTGATGTCTCCAATCTTTTGTTTTGTACGTTTTTTCCACGTGTCTTGACACATAATGTATCCATGCAAAGTTTGGTGAAGATCTGAGTATGTAGTTTTTGACCTTATATGGAACCTCCTATCTGAAAATTTGAAAATTCTTAAAAAATTCGTCCAAAATCTTGATGTCTCCAATCTCTTGTTTTGTACGTTTTTTCCACGTGTCTTGACATCCAATGTATCCCTGCAAAGTTTGGTGAAGATCTGAGTATGTAGTTTTTGACCTTATCTGGAACCTCCCATCTGAAAATTTGAAAATTCCTAAAAAATCCGTGCAAAATCTTGATGACCCCAATCTCTTGTTTTGTACGTTTTTTCCACGTGTCTTGACATCCAATGTATTCCTGCAATGTTTGGTGAAGATCTGAGTATGTAGTTTTTGACCTTATATGGAACCTCCTATCTGAAAATTTGAAAATTCTTAAAAAATTCGACCAAAATCTTGATGTTCCGAATCCTATGTTTTGTATGTTTTTTCCACGTGTCTTGACATCCAATGTATCCATGCAAAGTTTGGTGAAGATCTGAGTATGTAGTTTTTGACCTTATATTGAACCTCCCATCTGAAAATTTGAAAATTCTTAAAAAATTCGTCCAAAATCTTGATGACCCCAATCTCTTCTTTTGTACGTTTTTTCCACGTGTCTTGACATCCAAAGTATCCCTGCAAAGTTTGGTGAAGATCTGAGTATGTAGTTTTTGACCTTATATGGAACCTCCTTTCTGAAAATTTGAGAATTCTTAAAAAATTCGTCCAAAATCTTGATGTCTCCAATCTCTTGTTTTGTACGTTTTTTCCACGTGTCTTGACATCCAATGTATCCATGCAAAGTTTGGTGAAGATCTGAGTATGTCGTTTTTGACCTTATCTGGAACCTCCCATCTGAAAATTTGAAAATTCTTAAAAAATTCGTCGAAAATCTTGATGTCTCCAATCTTTTGTTTTGTACGTTTTTTCCACGTGTCTTGACATGCAAAGTATCCCTGCAACGTTTGGTGAAGATCTGAGTATGTAGTTTTTGACCTTATCTGGAACCTCCTATCTGAAAATTTGAAAATTCTTCAAAAATTCGTCGAAAATCTTGATGTCTCCAATCTCTTGTTTTGTACGTTTTTTCCACGTGTCTTGACATCCAATGTATTCCTGCAATGTTTGGTGGAGATCTGAGTATGTAGTTTTAGACCTTATCTGGAACCTCCTATCTGAAAATTTGAAAATTCTTCAAAAATTCGTCCAAAATCTTGATGTCTCCAATCTCTTGTTTTGTACGTTTTTTCCACGTGTCTCGACCTCCAATGGATCCCTGCAAAGTTTGGTGAAGATCTGAGTATGTCGTTTTTGACCTTATCTGGAACATCCTTTCTGAAAATTTGAAAATTCTTAAAAAATTCGTCGAAAATCTTGATGTCTCCAATCTCTTGTTTTGTACGTTTTTTCCACGTGTCTTGACATCCAATGTATCCCTGCAAAGTTTGGTGAAGATCTGAGTATGTAGTTTTTGACCTTATATGGAACCTCCTATCTGAAAATTTGAAAATTCTTAAAAAATTCGTCCAAAATCTTGATGTCTCCAATCTCTTGTTTTGTACGTTTTTTCCACGTGTCTCGACCTCCAATGGATCCCTGCAAAGTTTGGTGAAGATCTGAGTATGTCGTTTTTGACCTTATCTGGAACCTCCCATCTGAAAATTTGAAAATTCTTAAAAAATTCGTCGAAAATCTTGATGTCTCCGATCTCTTGTTTTGTACGTTTTTTCCACGTGTCTTGACATGCAAAGTATTCCTGCAAAGTTTGGTGAAGATCTGAGTATGTCGTTTTTGACCTCATCTGGAACCTCCCATCTGAAAATTTGAAAATTCTTAAAAAATTCGTCGAAAATCTTGATGTCTCCAATCTTTTGTTTTGTACGTTTTTTCCACGTGTCTTGACATGCAAAGTATCCCTGCAACGTTTGGTGAAGATCTGAGTATGTAGTTTTTGACCTTATCTGGAACCTCCTATCTGAAAATTTGAAAATTCTTCAAAAATTCGTCGAAAATCTTGATGTCTCCAATCTCTTGTTTTGTACGTTTTTTCCACGTGTCTTGACATCCAATGTATTCCTGCAATGTTTGGTGGAGATCTGAGTATGTAGTTTTAGACCTTATCTGGAACCTCCTATCTGAAAATTTGAAAATTCTTCAAAAATTCGTCCAAAATCTTGATGTCTCCAATCTCTTGTTTTGTACGTTTTTTCCACGTGTCTCGACATCCAATGGATCCCTGCAAAGTTTGGTGAAGATCTGAGTATGTCGTTTTTGACCTTATCTGGAACATCCTTTCTGAAAATTTGAAAATTCTTAAAAAATTCGTCGAAAATCTTGATGTCTCCAATCTCTTGTTTTGTACGTTTTTTCCACGTGTCTTGACATCCAATGTATCCCTGCAAAGTTTGGTGAAGATCTGAGTATGTAGTTTTTGACCTTATATGGAACCTCCTATCTGAAAATTTGAAAATTCTTAAAAAATTCGTCCAAAATCTTGATGTCTCCAATCTCTTGTTTTGTACGTTTTTTCCAAGTGTCTCGACCTCCAATGGATCCCTGCAAAGTTTGGTGAAGATCTGAGTATGTCGTTTTTGACCTTATCTGGAACCTCCCATCTGAAAATTTGAAAATTCTTAAAAAATTCGTCGAAAATCTTGATGTCTCCGATCTCTTGTTTTGTACGTTTTTTCCACGTGTCTTGACATGCAAAGTATTCCTGCAAAGTTTGGTGAAGATCTGAGTATGTAGTTTTTGACCTCATCTGGAACCTCCTATCTGAAAATTTGAAAATTCTTAAAAAATTCGTCCAAAATCTTGATGTCTCCAATCTCTTGTTTTGTACGTTTTTTCCACGTGTCTTGACATCCAATGTATCCCTGCAATGTTTGGTGAAGATCTGAGTATGTAGTTTTTGACCTTATCTGGAACCTCCCATCTGAAAATTTGAAAATTCCTAAAAAATCCGTCCAAAATCTTGATGACCCCAATCTCTTGTTTTGTACTTTTTTTCCACGTGTCTCGACCTCCAATGTATCCCTGCAAAGTTTGGTGAAGATCTGAGTATGTAGTTTTTGACCTTATATGGAACCTCCTATCTGAAAATTTGAAAATTCTTAAAAAATTCGTCCAAAATCTTGATGTCACCAATCCTATGTTTTGTATGTTTTTTCCACGTGTCTTGACATCCAATGTATCCATGCAAAGTTTGGTGAAGATCTGAGTATGTCGTTTTTGACCTTATCTGGAACCTCCCATCTGAAAATTTGAAAATTCTTAAAAAATTCGTCGAAAATCTTGATGTCTCCGATCTCTTGTTTTGTACGTTTTTTCCAAGTGTCTTGACATGCAAAGTATTCCTGCAAAGTTTGGTGAAGATCTGAGTATGTAGTTTTTGACCTCATCTGGAACCTCCTATCTGAAAATTTGAAAATTCTTAAAAAATTCGTCCAAAATTTTGATGTCTCCAATCTCTTGTTTTGTACGTTTTTTCCACGTGTCTTGACATCCAATGTATCCCTGCAATGTTTGGTGAAGATCTGAGTATGTAGTTTTTGACCTTATCTGGAACCTCCCATCTGAAAATTTGAAAATTCCTAAAAAATCCGTCCAAAATCTTGATGACCCCAATCTCTTGTTTTGTACGTTTTTTCCACGTGTCTTGACATCCAATGTATCCCTGCAAAGTTTGGTGAAGATCTGAGTATGTAGTTTTTGACCTTATCTGGAACCTCCTATCTGAAAATTTGAAAATTCTTAAAAAATTCGTCCAAAATCTTGATGTCTCCAATCTCTTGTTTTGTACGTTTTTTCCACGTGTCTTGATATCCAATGTATCCCTGCAAAGTTGGGTGAAGATCTGAGTATGTCGTTTTTGACCTTATCTGGAACATCCTTTCTGAAAATTTGAAAATTGTTAAAAAATTCGTCCAAAATCTTGATGTCTCCAATCTCTTTTTTGTACGTTTTTTCCACGTGTCGACATCCAATGTATCCCTGCAAAGTTTGGTGAAGATCTGAGTATGTAGTTTTTGACCTTATCTGGAACCTCCCATCTGAAAATTTGAAAATTCTTAAAAAATTCGACCAAAATCTTGATGTCTCCAATCTTTTGTTTTGTACGTTTTTTCCACGTGTCTTGACACATAATGTATCCATGCAAAGTTTGGTGAAGATCTGAGTATGTAGTTTTTGACCTTATATGGAACCTCCTATCTGAAAATTTGAAAATTCTTAAAAAATTCGTCCAAAATCTTGATGTCTCCAATCTCTTGTTTTGTACGTTTTTTCCACGTGTCTTGACATCCAATGTATCCCTGCAAAGTTTGGTGAAGATCTGAGTATGTAGTTTTTGACCTTATCTGGAACCTCCCATCTGAAAATTTGAAAATTCCTAAAAAATTCGTCCAAAATCTTGATGTCTCCAATCTCTTGTTTTGAACGTTTTTTCCACGTGTCTTGATATCCAATGTATCCCTGCAAAGTTTGGTGAAGATCTGAGTATGTCGTTTTTGACCTTATCTGGAACATCCTTTCTGAAAATTTGAAAATTGTTAAAAAATTCGTCCAAAATCTTGATGTCTCCAATCTCTTTTTTGTACGTTTTTTCCACGTGTCTTGACATCCAATGTATCCCTGCAAAGTTTGGTGAAGATCTGAGTATGTAGTTTTTGACCTTATCTGGAACCTCCTATCTGAAAATTTGAAAATTCTTAAAAAATTCGTCCAAAATCTTGATGTCTCCAATCTCTTGTTTTGTACGTTTTTTCCACGTGTCTTGATATCCAATGTATCCCTGCAAAGTTTGGTGAAGATCTGAGTATGTCGTTTTTGACCTTATCTGGAACATCCTTTCTGAAAATTTGAAAATTGTTAAAAAATTCGTCCAAAATCTTGATGTCTCCAATCTCTTTTTTGTACGTTTTTTCCACGTGTCTTGACATCCAATGTATCCCTGCAAAGTTTGGTGAAGATCTGAGTATGTAGTTTTTGACCTTATCTGGAACCTCCCATCTGAAAATTTGAAAATTCTTAAAAAATTCGACCAAAATCTTGATGTCTCCAATCTTTTGTTTTGTACGTTTTTTCCACGTGTCTTGACACATAATGTATCCATGCAAAGTTTGGTGAAGATCTGAGTATGTAGTTTTTGACCTTATATGGAACCTCCTATCTGAAAATTTGAAAATTCTTAAAAAATTCGTCCAAAATCTTGATGTCTCCAATCTCTTGTTTTGTACGTTTTTTCCACGTGTCTTGACATCCAATGTATCCCTGCAAAGTTTGGTGAAGATCTGAGTATGTAGTTTTTGACCTTATCTGGAACCTCCCATCTGAAAATTTGAAAATTCCTAAAAAATCCGTGCAAAATCTTGATGACCCCAATCTCTTGTTTTGTACGTTTTTTCCACGTGTCTTGACATCCAATGTATCCATGCAAAGTTTGGTGAAGATCTGAGTATGTCGTTTTTGACCTTATCTGGAACCTCCCATCCGAAAATTTGAAAATTCTTAAAAAATTCGTCGAAAATCTTGATGTCTCCAATCTCTTGTTTTGTACGTTTTTTCCACGTGTCTTGACATGCAAAGTATCCCTGCAACGTTTGGTGAAGATCTGAGTATGTAGTTTTTGACCTTATCTGGAACCTCCTATCTGAAAATTTGAAAATTCTTCAAAAATTCGTCGAAAATCTTGATGTCTCCAATCTCTTGCTTTGTACGTTTTTTCCACGTGTCTTGACATCCAATGTATCCCTGCAATGTTTGGTGGAGATCTGAGTATGTAGTTTTTGACCTTATCTGGAACCTCCTATCTGAAAATTTGAAAATTCTTCAAAAATTCGTCCAAAATCTTGATGTCTCCAATCTCTTGTTTTGTACGTTTTTTCCACGTGTCTCGACCTCCAATGTATCCCTGCAAAGTTAGTGAAGATCTGAGTATGTCGTTTTTGACCTTATCTGGAACATCCTTTCTGAAAATTTGAAAATTCTTAAAAAATTCGTCGAAAATCTTGATGTCTCCAATCTCTTGTTTTGTACGTTTTTTCCACGTTTCTTGACATCCAGTGTATCCCTGCAAAGTTTGGTGAAGATCTGAGTATGTAGTTTTTGACCTTATATGGAACCTCCTTTCTGAAAATTTGAAAATTCTCAAAAAATTCGTCCATAATCTTGATGTCTCCAATCTCTTGTTTTGTACGTTTTTTCCACGTGTCTTGACATCCAATGTATCCCTGCAAAGTTTGGTGAAGATCTGAGTATGTAGTTTTTGACCTTATATGGAACCTCCTATCTGAAAATTTGAAAATTCTTAAAAAATTCGTGCAAAATCTTGATGTCACCAATCCTATGTTTTGTATGTTTTTTTCCACGTGTCTTGACATCCAATGTATCCATGCAAAGTTTGGTGAAGATCTGAGTATGTCGTTTTTGACCTTATCTGAAACCTCCCATCTGAAAATTTGAAAATTCTTAAAAAATTCGTCGAAAATCTTGATGTCTCCGATCTCTTGTTTTGTACGTTTTTTCCACGTGTCTTGACATGCAAAGTATTCCTGCAAAGTTTGGTGAAGATCTGAGTATGTAGTTTTTGACCTCATCTGGAACCTCCTATCTGAAAATTTGAAAATTCTTAAAAAATTCGTCCAAAATTTTGATGTCTCCAATCTCTTGTTTTGTACGTTTTTTCCACGTGTCTTGACATCCAATGTATCCCTGCAATGTTTGGTGAAGATCTGAGTATGTAGTTTTTGACCTTATCTGGAACCTCCCATCTGAAAATTTGAAAATTCCTAAAAAATCCGTCCAAAATCTTGATGACCCCAATCTCTTGTTTTGTACGTTTTTTCCACGTGTCTTGACATCCAATGTATCCCTGCAAAGTTTGGTGAAGATCTGAGTATGTAGTTTTTGACCTTATCTGGAACCTCCTATCTGAAAATTTGAAAATTCTTAAAAAATTCGTCCAAAATCTTGATGTCTCCAATCTCTTGTTTTGTACGTTTTTTCCACGTGTCTTGATATCCAATGTATCCCTGCAAAGTTTGGTGAAGATCTGAGTATGTCGTTTTTGACCTTATCTGGAACATCCTTTCTGAAAATTTGAAAATTGTTAAAAAATTCGTCCAAAATCTTGATGTCTCCAATCTCTTTTTTGTACGTTTTTTCCACGTGTCTTGACATCCAATGTATCCTTGCAAAGTTTGGTGAAGATCTGAGTATGTAGTTTTTGACCTTATCTGGAACCTCCCATCTGAAAATTTGAAAATTCTTAAAAAATTCGACCAAAATCTTGATGTCTCCAATCTTTTGTTTTGTACGTTTTTTCCACGTGTCTTGACACATAATGTATCCATGCAAAGTTTGGTGAAGATCTGAGTATGTAGTTTTTGACCTTATATGGAACCTCCTATCTGAAAATTTCAAAATTCTTAAAAAATTCGTCCAAAATCTTGATGTCTCCAATCTCTTGTTTTGTACGTTTTTTCCACGTGTCTTGACATCCAATGTATCCCTGCAAAGTTTGGTGAAGATCTGAGTATGTAGTTTTTGACCTTATCTGGAACCTCCCATCTGAAAATTTGAAAATTCCTAAAAAATCCGTGCAAAATCTTGATGACCCCAATCTCTTGTTTTGTACGTTTTTTCCACGTGTCTTGACATCCAATGTATTCCTGCAATGTTTGGTGAAGATCTGAGTATGTAGTTTTTGACCTTATATGGAACCTCCTATTTGAAAATTTGAAAATTCTTAAAAAATTCGACCAAAATCTTGATGTTCCGAATCCTATGTTTTGTATGTTTTTTCCACGTGTCTTGACATCCAATGTATCCATGCAAAGTTTGGTGAAGATCTGAGTATGTAGTTTTTGACCTTATATTGAACCTCCCATCTGAAAATTTGAAAATTCTTAAAAAATTCGTCCAAAATCTTGATGACCCCAATCTCTTGTTTTGTACGTTTTTTCCACGTGTCTTGACATCCAATGTATCCCTGCAAAGTTTGGTGAAGATCTGAGTATGTAGTTTTTGACCTTATATGGAACCTCCTTTCTGAAAATTTGAGAATTCTTAAAAAATTCGTCCAAAATCTTGATGTCTCCAATCTCTTGTTTTGTACGTTTTTTCCACGTGTCTTGACATCCAATGTATCCATGCAAAGTTTGGTGAAGATCTGAGTATGTAGTTTTTGACCTTATCTGGAACCTCCCATCTGAAAATTTGAAAATTCTTAAAAAATTCGTCGAAAATCTTGATGTCTCCAATCTTTTGTTTTGTACGTTTTTTCCACGTGTCTTGACATGCAAAGTATCCCTGCAACGTTTGGTGAAGATCTGAGTATGTAGTTTTTGACCTTATCTGGAACCTCCTATCTGAAAATTTGAAAATTCTTCAAAAATTCGTCGAAAATCTTGATGTCTCCAATCTCTTGTTTTGTACGTTTTTTCCACGTGTCTTGACATCCAATGTATTCCTGCAATGTTTGGTGGAGATCTGAGTATGTAGTTTTAGACTTTATCTGGAACCTCCTATCTGAAAATTTGAAAATTCTTCAAAAATTCGTCCAAAATCTTGATGTCTCCAATCTCTTGTTTTGTACGTTTTTTCCACGTGTCTCGACCTCCAATGGATCCCTGCAAAGTTTGGTGAAGATCAGAGTATGTCGTTTTTGACCTTATCTGGAACATCCTTTCTGAAAATTTGAAAATTCTTAAAAAATTCGTCGAAAATCTTGATGTCTCCAATCTCTTGTTTTGTACGTTTTTTCCACGTGTCTTGACATCCAATGTATCCCTGCAAAGTTTGGTGAAGATCTGAGTATGTAGTTTTTGACCTTATATGGAACCTCCTATCTGAAAATTTGAAAATTCTTAAAAAATTCGTCCAAAATCTTGATGTCTCCAATCTCTTGTTTTGTACGTTTTTTCCACGTGTCTCGACCTCCAATGGATCCCTGCAAAGTTTGGTGAAGATCTGAGTATGTCGTTTTTGACCTTATCTGGAACCTCCCATCTGAAAATTTGAAAATTCTTAAAAAATTCGTCGAAAATCTTGATGTCTCCGATCTCTTGTTTTGTACGTTTTTTCCACGTGTCTTGACATGCAAAGTATTCCTGCAAAGTTTGGTGAAGATCTGAGTATGTCGTTTTTGACCTTATCTGGAACCTCCCATCTGAAAATTTGAAAATTCTTAAAAAATTCGTCGAAAATCTTGATGTCTCCAATCTTTTGTTTTGTACGTTTTTTCCACGTGTCTTGACATGCAAAGTATCCCTGCAACGTTTGGTGAAGATCTGAGTATGTAGTTTTTGACCTTATCTGGAACCTCCTATCTGAAAATTTGAAAATTCTTCAAAAATTCGTCGAAAATCTTGATGTCTCCAATCTCTTGTTTTGTACGTTTTTTCCACGTGTCTTGACATCCAATGTATTCCTGCAATGTTTGGTGGAGATCTGAGTATGTAGTTTTAGACCTTATCTGGAACCTCCTATCTGAAAATTTGAAAATTCTTCAAAAATTCGTCCAAAATATTGATGTCTCCAATCTCTTGTTTTGTACGTTTTTTCCACGTGTCTCGACCTCCAATGGATCCCTGCAAAGTTTGGTGAAGATCTGAGTATGTCGTTTTTGACCTTATCTGGAACATCCTTTCTGAAAATTTGAAAATTCTTAAAAAATTCGTCGAAAATCTTGATGTCTCCAATCTCTTGTTTTGTACGTTTTTTCCACGTGTCTTGACATCCAATGTATCCCTGCAAAGTTTGGTGAAGATCTGAGTATGTAGTTTTTGACCTTATATGGAACCTCCTATCTGAAAATTTGAAAATTCTTAAAAAATTCGTCCAAAATCTTGATGTCTCCAATCTCTTGTTTTGTACGTTTTTTCCACGTGTCTCGACCTCCAATGGATCCCTGCAAAGTTTGGTGAAGATCTGAGTATGTAGTTTTTGACCTCATCTGGAACCTCCTATCTGAAAATTTGAAAATTCCTAAAAAATCCGTCCAAAATCTTGATGACCCCAATCTCTTGTTTTGTACTTTTTTTCTACGTGTCTCGACCTCCAATGTATCCCTGCAAAGTTTGGTGAAGATCTGAGTATGTAGTTTTTGACCTTATATGGAACCTCCTATCTGAAAATTTGAAAATTCTTAAAAAATTCGTCCAAAATCTTGATGTCACCAATCCTATGTTTTGTATGTTTTTTCCACGTGTCTTGACATCCAATGTATCCATGCAAAGTTTGGTGAAGATCTGAGTATGTCGTTTTTGACCTTATCTGGAACCTCCCATCTGAAAATTTGAAAATTCTTAAAAAATTCGTCGAAAATCTTGATGTCTCCGATCTCTTGTTTTGTACGTTTTTTCCACGTGTCTTGACATGCAAAGTATTCCTGCAAAGTTTGGTGAAGATCTGAGTATGTAGTTTTTGACCTCATCTGGAACCTCCTATCTGAAAATTTGAAAATTCTTAAAAAATTCGTCCAAAATTTTGATGTCTCCAATCTCTTGTTTTGTACGTTTTTTCCACGTGTCTTGACATCCAATGTATCCCTGCAATGTTTGGTGAAGATCTGAGTATGTAGTTTTTGACCTTATCTGGAACCTCCCATCTGAAAATTTGAAAATTCCTAAAAAATCCGTCCAAAATCTTGATGACCCCAATCTCTTGTTTTGTACGTTTTTTCCACGTGTCTTGACATCCAATGTATCCCTGCAAAGTTTGGTGAAGATCTGAGTATGTAGTTTTTGACCTTATCTGGAACCTCCTATCTGAAAATTTGAAAATTCTTAAAAAATTCGTCCAAAATCTTGATGTCTCCAATCTCTTGTTTTGTACGTTTTTTCCACGTGTCTTGATATCCAATGTATCCCTGCAAAGTTTGGTGAAGATCTGAGTATGTCGTTTTTGACCTTATCTGGAACATCCTTTCTGAAAATTTGAAAATTGTTAAAAAATTCGTCCAAAATCTTGATGTCTCCAATCTCTTTTTTGTACGTTTTTTCCACGTGTCTTGACATCCAATGTATCCCTGCAAAGTTTGGTGAAGATCTGAGTATGTAGTTTTTGACCTTATCTGGAACCTCCCATCTGAAAATTTGAAAATTCTTAAAAAATTCGACCAAAATCTTGATGTCTCCAATCTTTTGTTTTGTACGTTTTTTCCACGTGTCTTGACACATAATGTATCCATGCAAAGTTTGGTGAAGATCTGAGTATGTAGTTTTTGACCTTATATGGAACCTCCTATCTGAAAATTTGAAAATTCTTAAAAAATTCGTCCAAAATCTTGATGTCTCCAATCTCTTGTTTTGTACGTTTTTTCCACGTGTCTTGACATCCAATGTATCCCTGCAAAGTTTGGTGAAGATCTGAGTATGTAGTTTTTGACCTTATCTGGAACCTCCCATCTGAAAATTTGAAAATTCCTAAAAAATCCGTGCAAAATCTTGATGACCCCAATCTCTTGTTTTGTACGTTTTTTCCACGTGTCTTGACATCCAATGTATCCATGCAAAGTTTGGTGAAGATCTGAGTATGTCGTTTTTGACCTTATCTGGAACCTCCCATCTGAAAATTTGAAAATTCTTAAAAAAATCGTCGAAAATCTTGATGTCTCCAATCTCTTGTTTTGTACGTTTTTTCCACGTGTCTTGACATGCAAAGTATCCCTGCAACGTTTGGTGAAGATCTGAGTATGTAGTTTTTGACCTTATCTGGAACCTCCTATCTGAAAATTTGAAAATTCTTCAAAAATTCGTCGAAAATCTTGATGTCTCCAATCTCTTGTTTTGTACGTTTTTTCCACGTGTCTTGACATCCAATGTATCCCTGCAATGTTTGGTGGAGATCTGAGTATGTAGTTTTTGACCTTATCTGGGACCTCCTATCAGAAAATTTGAAAATTCTTCAAAAATTCGTCCAAAATCTTGATGTCTCCAATCTCTTGTTTTGTACGTTTTTTCCACGTGTCTCGACCTCCAATGTATCCCTGCAAAGTTTGGTGAAGATCTGAGTATGTCGTTTTTGACCTTATCTGGAACATCCTTTCTGAAAATTTGAAAATTCTTAAAAAATTCGTCGAAAATCTTGATGTCTCCAATCTCTTGTTTTGTACGTTTTTTCCACGTGTCTTGACATCCAATGTATCCCTGCAAAGTTTGGTGAAGATCTGAGTATGTAGTTTTTGATCTTATATGGAACCTCCTTTCTGAAAATTTGAAAATTCTCAAAAAATTCGTCCATAATCTTGATGTCTCCAATCTCTTGTTTTGTACGTTTTTTCCACGTGTCTCGACCTCCAATGGATCCCTGCAAAGTTTGGTGAAGATCTGAGTATGTCGTTTTTGACCTTATATTGAACCTCCCATCTGAAAATTTGAAAATTCTTAAAAAATTCGTCGAAAATCTTGATGTCTCCAATCTCTTGTTTTGTACGTTTTTTCCACGTGTCTTGACATCCAATGTATCCCTGCAAAGTTTGGTGAAGATCTGAGTATGTAGTTTTTGACCTTATATGGAACCTCCTATCTGAAAATTTGAAAATTCTTAAAAAATTCGTCCAAAATCTTGATGTCTCCAATCTCTTGTTTTGTACGTTTTTTCCACGTGTCTCGACCTCCAATGGATCCCTGCAAAGTTTGGTGAAGATCTGAGTATGTCGTTTTTGACCTTATCTGGAACCTCCCATCTGAAAATTTGAAAATTCTTAAAAAATTCGTCGAAAATCTTGATGTCTCCGATCTCTTGTTTTGTACGTTTTTTCCACGTGTCTTGACATGCAAAGTATTCCTGCAAAGTTTGGTGAAGATCTGAGTATGTAGTTTTTGACCTCATCTGGAACCTCCTATCTGAAAATTTGAAAATTCTTAAAAAATTCGTCCAAAATCTTGATGTCTCCAATCTCTTGTTTTATACGTTTTTTCCACGTGTCTTGACATCCAATGTATCCCTGCAATGTTTGGTGAAGATCTGAGTATGTAGTTTTTGACTTTATCTGGAACCTCCCATCTGAAAATTTGAAAATTCCTAAAAAATCCGTCCAAAATCTTGATGACCCCAATCTCTTGTTTTGTACTTTTTTTCCACGTGTCTCGACCTCCAATGTATCCCTGCAAAGTTTGGTGAAGATCTGAGTATGTAGTTTTTGACCTTATATGGAACCTCCTATCTGAAAATTTGAAAATTCTTAAAAAATTCGTCCAAAATCTTGATGTCACCAATCCTATGTTTTGTATGTTTTTTCCACGTGTCTTGACATCCAATGTATCCATGCAAAGTTTGGTGAAGATCTGAGTATGTCGTTTTTGACCTTATCTGGAACCTCCCATCTGAAAATTTGAAAATTCTTAAAAAATTCGTCGAAAATCTTGATGTCTCCGATCTCTTGTTTTGTACGTTTTTTCCACGTGTCTTGACATGCAAAGTATTCCTGCAAAGTTTGGTGAAGATCTGAGTATGTAGTTTTTGACCTTATATGGAACCTCCTATCTGAAAATTTGAAAATTCTTAAAAAATTCGTCCAAAATCTTGATGTCTCCAATCTCTTGTTTTGTACGTTTTTTCCACGTGTCTTGACATCCAATGTATCCCTGCAAAGTTTGGTGAAGATCTGAGTATGTAGTTTTTGACCTTATCCGGAACCTCCCATCTGAAAATTTGAAAATTCCTAAAAAATCCGTGCAAAATCTTGATGACCCCAATCTCTTGTTTTGTACGTTTTTTCCACGTGTCTTGACATCCAATGTATCCATGCAAAGTTTGGTGAAGATCTGAGTATGTCGTTTTTGACCTTATCTGGAACCTCCCATCTGAAAATTTGAAAATTCTTAAAAAATTCGTCGAAAATCTTGATGTCTCCAATCTCTTGTTTTGTTCGTTTTTTCCACGTGTCTTGACATGCAAAGTATCCCTGCAACGTTTGGTGAAGATCTGAGTATGTAGTTTTTGACCTTATCTGGAACCTCCTATCTGAAAATTTGAAAATTCTTCAAAAATTCGTCGAAAATCTTGATGTCTCCAATCTCTTGTTTTGTACGTTTTTTCCACGTGTCTTGACATCCAATGTATCCCTGCAATGTTTGGTGGAGATCTGAGTATGTAGTTTTTGACCTTATCTGGGACCTCCTATCAGAAAATTTGAAAATTCTTCAAAAATTCGTCCAAAATCTTGATGTCTCCAATCTCTTGTTTTGTACGTTTTTTCCACGTGTCTCGACCTCCAATGTATCCCTGCAAAGTTTGGTGAAGATCTGAGTATGTCGTTTTTGACCTTATCTGGAACATCCTTTCTGAAAATTTGAAAATTCTTAAAAAATTCGTCGAAAATCTTGATGTCTCCAATCTCTTGTTTTGTACGTTTTTTCCACGTGTCTTGACATCCAATGTATCCCTGCAAAGTTTGGTGAAGATCTGAGTATGTAGTTTTTGACCTTATATGGAACCTCCTTTCTGAAAATTTGAAAATTCTCAAAAAATTCGTCCATAATCTTGATGTCTCCAATCTCTTGTTTTGTACGTTTTTTCCACGTGTCTTGACATCCAATGTATCCCTGCAAAGTTTGGTGAAGATCTGAGTATGTAGTTTTTGACCTTATCTGGAACCTCCCATCTGAAAATTTGAAAATTCTTAAAAAATTCGACCAAAATCTTGATGTCTCCAATCTTTTGTTTTGTACGTTTTTTCCACGTGTCTTGACACATAATGTATCCATGCAAAGTTTGGTGAAGATCTGAGTATGTAGTTTTTGACCTTATATGGAACCTCCTATCTGAAAATTTGAAAATTCTTAAAAAATTCGTCGAAAATCTTGATGTCTCCGATCTCTTGTTTTGTACGTTTTTTCCACGTGTCTTGACATGCAAAGTATTCCTGCAAAGTTTGGTGAAGATCTGAGTATGTAGTTTTTGACCTCATCTGGAACCTCCTATCTGAAAATTTGAAAATTCTTAAAAAATTCGTCCAAAATTTTGATGTCTCCAATCTCTTGTTTTGTACGTTTTTTCCACGTGTCTTGACATCCAATGTATCCCTGCAAAGTTTGGTGAAGATCTGAGTATGTAGTTTTTGACCTTATCTGGAACCTCCCATCTGAAAATTTGAAAATTCTTAAAAAATTCGTCGAAAATCTTGATGTCTCCGATCTCTTGTTTTGTACGTTTTTTCCACGTGTCTTGACATCCAATGTATCCCTGCAAAGTTTGGTGAAGATCTGAGTATGTAGTTTTTGACCTTATATGGAACCTCCTTTCTGAAAATTTGAAAATGCTCAAAAAATTCGTCCATAATCTTGATGTCTCCAATCTCTTGTTTTGTACGTTTTTTCCACGTGTCTTGACATCCAATGTATCCCTGCAAAGTTTGGTGAAGATCTGAGTATGTCGTTTTTGACCTTATATTGAACCTCCCATCTGAAAATTTGAAAATTCTTAAAAAATTCGTCGAAAATCTTGATGTCTCCAATCTCTTGTTTTGTACGTTTTTTCCACGTGTCTTGACATGCAAAGTATCCCTGCAACGTTTGGTGAAGATCTGAGTATGTAGTTTTTGACCTTATCTGGAACCTCCTATCTGAAAATTTGAAAATTCTTCAAAAATTCGTCGAAAATCTTGATGTCTCCAATCTCTTGTTTTGTACGTTTTTTCCACGTGTCTCGACCTCCAATGGATCCCTGCAAAGTTTGGTGAAGATCTGAGTATGTCGTTTTTGACCTTATCTGGAACCTCCCATCTGAAAATTTGAAAATTCTTAAAAAATTCGTCGAAAATCTTGATGTCTCCGATCTCTTGTTTTGTACGTTTTTTCCACGTGTCTTGACATCCAATGTATCCCTGCAAAGTTTGGTGAAGATCTGAGTATGTAGTTTTTGACCTTATATGGAACCTCCTTTCTGAAAATTTGAAAATTCTCAAAAAATTCGTCCATAATCTTGATGTCTCCAATCTCTTGTTTTGTACGTTTTTTCCACGTGTCTCGACCTCCAATGGATCCCTGCAAAATTTGGTGAAGATCTGAGTATGTCGTTTTTGACCTTATATTGAACCTCCCATCTGAAAATTTGAAAATTCTTAAAAAATTCGTCGAAAATCTTGATGTCTCCAATCTCTTGTTTTGTACGTTTTTTCCACGTGTCTTGACATCCAATGTATCCCTGCAAAGTTTGGTGAAGATCTGAGTATGTAGTTTTTGACCTTATATGGAACCTCCTATCTGAAAATTTGAAAATTCTTAAAAAATTCGTCCAAAATCTTGATGTCTCCAATCTCTTGTTTTGTACGTTTTTTCCACGTGTCTCGACCTCCAATGGATCCCTGCAAAGTTTGGTGAAGATCTGAGTATGTCGTTTTTGACCTTATCTGGAACCTCCCATCTGAAAATTTGAAAATTCTTAAAAAATTCGTCGAAAATCTTGATGTCTCCGATCTCTTGTTTTGTACGTTTTTTCCACGTGTCTTGACATGCAAAGTATTCCTGCAAAGTTTGGTGAAGATCTGAGTATGTAGTTTTTGACCTCATCTGGAACCTCCTATCTGAAAATTTGAAAATTCTTAAAAAATTCGTCCAAAATCTTGATGTCTCCAGTCTCTTGTTTTGTACGTTTTTTCCACGTGTCTTGACATCCAATGTATCCCTGCAATGTTTGGTGAAAATCTGAGTATGTAGTTTTTGACCTTATCTGGAACCTCCCATCTGAAAATTTGAAAATTCCTAAAAAATCCGTCCAAAATCTTGATGACCCCAATCTCTTGTTTTGTACTTTTTTTCCACGTGTCTCGACCTCCAATGTATCCCTGCAAAGTTTGGTGAAGATCTGAGTATGTAGTTTTTGACCTTATATGGAACCTCCTATCTGAAAATTTGAAAATTCTTAAAAAATTCGTCCAAAATCTTGATGTCACCAATCCTATGTTTTGTATGTTTTTTCCACGTGTCTTGACATCCAATGTATCCATGCAAAGTTTGGTGAAGATCTGAGTATGTCGTTTTTGACCTTATCTGGAACTTCCCATCTGAAAATTTGAAAATTCTTAAAAAATTCGTCGAAAATCTTGATGTCTCCGATCTCTTGTTTTGTACGTTTTTTCCACGTGTCTTGACATGCAAAGTATTCCTGCAAAGTTTGGTGAAGATCTGAGTATGTAGTTTTTGACCTCATCTGGAACCTCCTATCTGAAAATTTGAAAATTCTTAAAAAATTCATCCAAAATTTTGATGTCTCCAATCTCTTGTTTTGTACGTTTTTTCCACGTGTCTTGACATCCAATGTATTCCTGCAATGTTTGGTGGAGATCTGAGTATGTAGTTTTAGACCTTATCTGGAACCTCCTATCTGAAAATTTGAAAATTCTTCAAAAATTCGTCCAAAATCTTGATGTCTCCAATCTCTTGTTTTGTACGTTTTTTCCACGTGTCTTGATATCCAATGTATCCCTGCAAAGTTTGGTGAAGATCTGAGTATGTCGTTTTTGACCTTATCTGGAACATCCTTTCTGAAAATTTGAAAATTGTTAAAAAATTCGTCCAAAATCTTGATGTCTCCAATCTCTTTTTTGTACGTTTTTTCCACGTGTCTTGACATCCAATGTATCCCTGCAAAGTTTGGTGAAGATCTGAGTATGTAGTTTTTGACCTTATCTGGAACCTCCCATCTGAAAATTTGAAAATTCCTAAAAAATCCGTCCAAAATCTTGATGACCCCAATCTCTTGTTTTGTACGTTTTTTCCACGTGTCTTGACATCCAATGTATCCCTGCAAAGTTTGGTGAAGATCTGAGTATGTAGTTTTTGACCTTATCTGGAACCTCCTATCTGAAAATTTGAAAATTCTTAAAAAATTCGTCCAAAATCTTGATGTCTCCAATCTCTTGTTTTGTACGTTTTTTCCACGTGTCTTGATATCCAATGTATCAATGCAAAGTTTGGTGAAGATCTGAGTATGTCGTTTTTGACCTTATCTGGAACATCCTTTCTGAAAATTTGAAAATTGTTAAAAAATTCGTCCAAAATCTTGATGTCTCCAATCTCTTTTTTGTACGTTTTTTCCACGTGTCTTGACATCCAATGTATCCCTGCAAAGTTTGGTGAAGATCTGAGTATGTAGTTTTTGACCTTATCTGGAACCTCCCATCTGAAAATTTGAAAATTCTTAAAAAATTCGACCAAAATCTTGATGTCTCCAATCTTTTGTTTTGTACGTTTTTTCCACGTGTCTTGACACATAATGTATCCATGCAAAGTTTGGTGAAGATCTGAGTATGTAGTTTTTGACCTTATATGGAACCTCCTATCTGAAAATTTGAAAATTCTTAAAAAATTCGTCCAAAATCTTGATGTCTCCAATCTCTTGTTTTGTACGTTTTTTCCACGTGTCTTGACATCCAATGTATCCCTGCAAAGTTTGGTGAAGATCTGAGTATGTAGTTTTTGACCTTATCTGGAACCTCCCATCTGAAAATTTGAAAATTCCTAAAAAATCCGTGCAAAATCTTGATGACCCCAATCTCTTGTTTTGTACGTTTTTTCCACGTGTCTTGACATCCAATGTATCCATGCAAAGTTTGGTGAAGATCTGAGTATGTCGTTTTTGACCTTATCTGGAACCTCCCATCTGAAAATTTGAAAATTCTTAAAAAATTCGTCGAAAATCTTGATGTCTCCAATCTCTTGTTTTGTACGTTTTTTCCACGTGTCTTGACATGCAAAGTATCCCTGCAACGTTTGGTGAAGATCTGAGTATGTAGTTTTTGACCTTATCTGGAACCTCCTATCTGAAAATTTGAAAATTCTTCAAAAATTCGTCGAAAATCTTGATGTCTCCAATCTCTTGTTTTGTACGTTTTTTCCACGTGTCTTGGCATCCAATGTATCCCTGCAATGTTTGGTGGAGATCTGAGTATGTAGTTTTTGACCTTATCTGGGACCTCCTATCAGAAAATTTGAAAATTCTTCAAAAATTCGTCCAAAATCTTGATGTCTCCAATCTCTTGTTTTGTACGTTTTTTCCACGTGTCTCGACCTCCAATGTATCCCTGCAAAGTTTGGTGAAGATCTGAGTATGTCGTTTTTGACCTTATCTGGAACATCCTTTCTGAAAATTTGAAAATTCTTAAAAAATTCGTCGAAAATCTTGATGTCTCCAATCTCTTGTTTTGTACGTTTTTTCCACGTGTCTTGACATCCAATGTATCCCTGCAAAGTTTGGTGAAGATCTGAGTATGTAGTTTTTGATCTTATATGGAACCTCCTTTCTGAAAATTTGAAAATTCTCAAAAAATTCGTCCATAATCTTGATGTCTCCAATCTCTTGTTTTGTACGTTTTTTCCACGTGTCTCGACCTCCAATGGATCCCTGCAAAGTTTGGTGAAGATCTGAGTATGTCGTTTTTGACCTTATATTGAACCTCCCATCTGAAAATTTGAAAATTCTTAAAAAATTCGTCGAAAATCTTGATGTCTCCAATCTCTTGTTTTGTACGTTTTTTCCACGTGTCTTGACATCCAATGTATCCCTGCAAAGTTTGGTGAAGATCTGAGTATGTAGTTTTTGACCTTATATGGAACCTCCTATCTGAAAATTTGAAAATTCTTAAAAAATTCGTCCAAAATCTTGATGTCTCCAATCTCTTGTTTTGTACGTTTTTTCCACGTGTCTCGACCTCCAATGGATCCCTGCAAAGTTTGGTGAAGATCTGAGTATGTCCTTTTTGACCTTATCTGGAACCTCCCATCTGAAAATTTGAAAATTCTTAAAAAATTCGTCGAAAATCTTGATGTCTCCGATCTCTTGTTTTGTACGTTTTTTCCACGTGTCTTGACATGCAAAGTATTCCTGCAAAGTTTGGTGAAGATCTGAGTATGTAGTTTTTGACCTCATCTGGAACCTCCTATCTGAAAATTTGAAAATTCTTAAAAAATTCGTCCAAAATCTTGATGTCTCCAATCTCTTGTTTTATACGTTTTTTCCACGTGTCTTGACATCCAATGTATCCCTGCAATGTTTGGTGAAGATCTGAGTATGTAGTTTTTGACCTTATCTGGAACCTCCCATCTGAAAATTTGAAAATTCCTAAAAAATCCGTCCAAAATCTTGATGACCCCAATCTCTTGTTTTGTACTTTTTTTCCACGTGTCTCGACCTCCAATGTATCCCTGCAAAGTTTGGTGAAGATCTGAGTATGTAGTTTTTGACCTTATATGGAACCTCCTATCTGAAAATTTGAAAATTCTTAAAAAATTCGTCCAAAATCTTGATGTCACCAATCCTATGTTTTGTATGTTTTTTCCACGTGTCTTGACATCCAATGTATCCATGCAAAGTTTGGTGAAGATCTGAGTATGTCGTTTTTGACCTTATCTGGAACCTCCCATCTGAAAATTTGAAAATTCTTAAAAAATTCGTCGAAAATCTTGATGTCTCCGATCTCTTGTTTTGTACGTTTTTTCCACGTGTCTTGACATGCAAAGTATTCCTGCAAAGTTTGGTGAAGATCTGAGTATGTAGTTTTTGACCTTATATGGAACCTCCTATCTGAAAATTTGAAAATTCTTAAAAAATTCGTCCAAAATCTTGATGTCTCCAATCTCTTGTTTTGTACGTTTTTTCCACGTGTCTTGACATCCAATGTATCCCTGCAAAGTTTGGTGAAGATCTGAGTATGTAGTTTTTGACCTTATCCGGAACCTCCCATCTGAAAATTTGAAAATTCCTAAAAAATCCGTGCAAAATCTTGATGACCCCAATCTCTTGTTTTGTACGTTTTTTCCACGTGTCTTGACATCCAATGTATCCATGCAAAGTTTGGTGAAGATCTGAGTATGTCGTTTTTGACCTTATCTGGAACCTCCCATCTGAAAATTTGAAAATTCTTAAAAAATTCGTCGAAAATCTTGATGTCTCCAATCTCTTGTTTTGTACGTTTTTTCCACGTGTCTTGACATGCAAAGTATCCCTGCAACGTTTGGTGAAGATCTGAGTATGTAGTTTTTGACCTTATCTGGAACCTCCTATCTGAAAATTTGAAAATTCTTCAAAAATTCGTCGAAAATCTTGATGTCTCCAATCTCTTGTTTTGTACGTTTTTTCCACGTGTCTTGACATCCAATGTATCCCTGCAATGTTTGGTGGAGATCTGAGTATGTAGTTTTTGACCTTATCTGGGACCTCCTATCAGAAAATTTGAAAATTCTTCAAAAATTCGTCCAAAATCTTGATGTCTCCAATCTCTTGTTTTGTACGTTTTTTCCACGTGTCTCGACCTCCAATGTATCCCTGCAAAGTTCGGTGAAGATCTGAGTATGTCGTTTTTGACCTTATCTGGAACATCCTTTCTGAAAATTTGAAAATTCTTAAAAAATTCGTCGAAAATCTTGATGTCTCCAATCTCTTGTTTTGTACGTTTTTTCCACGAGTCTTGACATCCAATGTATCCCTGCAAAGTTTGGTGAAGATCTGAGTATGTAGTTTTTGACCTTATATGGAACCTCCTTTCTGAAAATTTGAAAATTCTCAAAAAATTCGTCCATAATCTTGATGTCTCCAATCTCTTGTTTTGTACGTTTTTTCCACGTGTCTTGACATCCAATGTATCCCTGCAAAGTTTGGTGAAGATCTGAGTATGTAGTTTTTGACCTTATCTGGAACCTCCCATCTGAAAATTTGAAAATTCTTAAAAAATTCGACCAAAATCTTGATGTCTCCAATCTTTTGTTTTGTACGTTTTTTCCACGTGTCTTGACACATAATGTATCCATGCAAAGTTTGGTGAAGATCTGAGTATGTAGTTTTTGACCTTATATGGAACCTCCTATCTGAAAATTTGAAAATTCTTAAAAAATTCGTCGAAAATCTTGATGTCTCCGATCTCTTGTTTTGTACGTTTTTTCCACGTGTCTTGACATGCAAAGTATTCCTGCAAAGTTTGGTGAAGATCTGAGTATGTAGTTTTTGACCTCATCTGGAACCTCCTATCTGAAAATTTGAAAATTCTTAAAAAATTCGTCCAAAATTTTGATGTCTCCAATCTCTTGTTTTGTACGTTTTTTCCACGTGTCTTGACATCCAATGTATCCCTGCAAAGTTTGGTGAAGATCTGAGTATGTAGTTTTTGACCTTATCTGGAACCTCCCATCTGAAAATTTGAAAATTCTTAAAAAATTCGACCAAAATCTTGATGTCTCCAATCTTTTGTTTTGTACGTTTTTTCCACGTGTCTTGACACATAATGTATCCATGCAAAGTTTGGTGAAGATCTGAGTATGTAGTTTTTGACCTTATATGGAACCTCCTATCTGAAAATTTGAAAATTCTTAAAAAATTCGTCCAAAATCTTGATGTCTCCAATCTCTTGTTTTGTACGTTTTTTCCACGTGTCTTGACATCCAATGTATCCCTGCAAAGTTTGGTGAAGATCTGAGTATGTAGTTTTTGACCTTATCTGGAACCTCCCATCTGAAAATTTGAAAATTCCTAAAAAATCCGTGCAAAATCTTGATGACCCCAATCTCTTGTTTTGTACGTTTTTTCCACGTGTCTTGACATCCAATGTATCCATGCAAAGTTTGGTGAAGATCTGAGTATGTCGTTTTTGACCTTATCTGGAACCTCCCATCTGAAAATTTGAAAATTCTTAAAAAAATCGTCGAAAATCTTGATGTCTCCAATCTCTTGTTTTGTACGTTTTTTCCACGTGTCTTGACATGCAAAGTATCCCTGCAACGTTTGGTGAAGATCTGAGTATGTAGTTTTTGACCTTATCTGGAACCTCCTATCTGAAAATTTGAAAATTCTTCAAAAATTCGTCGAAAATCTTGATGTCTCCAATCTCTTGTTTTGTACGTTTTTTCCACGTGTCTTGACATCCAATGTATCCCTGCAATGTTTGGTGGAGATCTGAGTATGTAGTTTTTGACCTTATCTGGGACCTCCTATCAGAAAATTTGAAAATTCTTCAAAAATTCGTCCAAAATCTTGATGTCTCCAATCTCTTGTTTTGTACGTTTTTTCCACGTGTCTCGACCTCCAATGTATCCCTGCAAAGTTTGGTGAAGATCTGAGTATGTCGTTTTTGACCTTATCTGGAACATCCTTTCTGAAAATTTGAAAATTCTTAAAAAATTCGTCGAAAATCTTGATGTCTCCAATCTCTTGTTTTGTACGTTTTTTCCACGTGTCTTGACATCCAATGTATCCCTGCAAAGTTTGGTGAAGATCTGAGTATGTAGTTTTTGATCTTATATGGAACCTCCTTTCTGAAAATTTGAAAATTCTCAAAAAATTCGTCCATAATCTTGATGTCTCCAATCTCTTGTTTTGTACGTTTTTTCCACGTGTCTCGACCTCCAATGGATCCCTGCAAAGTTTGGTGAAGATCTGAGTATGTCGTTTTTGACCTTATATTGAACCTCCCATCTGAAAATTTGAAAATTCTTAAAAAATTCGTCGAAAATCTTGATGTCTCCAATCTCTTGTTTTGTACGTTTTTTCCACGTGTCTTGACATCCAATGTATCCCTGCAAAGTTTGGTGAAGATCTGAGTATGTAGTTTTTGACCTTATATGGAACCTCCTAACTGAAAATTTGAAAATTCTTAAAAAATTCGTCCAAAATCTTGATGTCTCCAATCTCTTGTTTTGTACGTTTTTTCCACGTGTCTCGACCTCCAATGGATCCCTGCAAAGTTTGGTGAAGATCTGAGTATGTCGTTTTTGACCTTATCTGGAACCTCCCATCTGAAAATTTGAAAATTCTTAAAAAATTCGTCGAAAATCTTGATGTCTCCGATCTCTTGTTTTGTACGTTTTTTCCACGTGTCTTGACATGCAAAGTATTCCTGCAAAGTTTGGTGAAGATCTGAGTATGTAGTTTTTGACCTCATCTGGAACCTCCTATCTGAAAATTTGAAAATTCTTAAAAAATTCGTCCAAAATCTTGATGTCTCCAATCTCTTGTTTTATACGTTTTTTCCACGTGTCTTGACATCCAATGTATCCCTGCAATGTTTGGTGAAGATCTGAGTATGTAGTTTTTGACCTTATCTGGAACCTCCCATCTGAAAATTTGAAAATTCCTAAAAAATCCGTCCAAAATCTTGATGACCCCAATCTCTTGTTTTGTACTTTTTTTCCACGTGTCTCGACCTCCAATGTATCCCTGCAAAGTTTGGTGAAGATCTGAGTATGTAGTTTTTGACCTTATATGGAACCTCCTATCTGAAAATTTGAAAATTCTTAAAAAATTCGTCCAAAATCTTGATGTCACCAATCCTATGTTTTGTATGTTTTTTCCACGTGTCTTGACATCCAATGTATCCATGCAAAGTTTGGTGAAGATCTGAGTATGTCGTTTTTGACCTTATCTGGAACCTCCCATCTGAAAATTTGAAAATTCTTAAAAAATTCGTCGAAAATCTTGATGTCTCCGATCTCTTGTTTTGTACGTTTTTTCCACGTGTCTTGACATGCAAAGTATTCCTGCAAAGTTTGGTGAAGATCTGAGTATGTAGTTTTTGACCTTATATGGAACCTCCTATCTGAAAATTTGAAAATTCTTAAAAAATTCGTCCAAAATCTTGATGTCTCCAATCTCTTGTTTTGTACGTTTTTTCCACGTGTCTTGACATCCAATGTATCCCTGCAAAGTTTGGTGAAGATCTGAGTATGTAGTTTTTGACCTTATCCGGAACCTCCCATCTGAAAATTTGAAAATTCCTAAAAAATCCGTGCAAAATCTTGATGACCCCAATCTCTTGTTTTGTACGTTTTTTCCACGTGTCTTGACATCCAATGTATCCATGCAAAGTTTGGTGAAGATCTGAGTATGTCGTTTTTGACCTTATCTGGAACCTCCCATCTGAAAATTTGAAAATTCTTAAAAAATTCGTCGAAAATCTTGATGTCTCCAATCTCTTGTTTTGTTCGTTTTTTCCACGTGTCTTGACATGCAAAGTATCCCTGCAACGTTTGGTGAAGATCTGAGTATGTAGTTTTTGACCTTATCTGGAACCTCCTATCTGAAAATTTGAAAATTCTTCAAAAATTCGTCGAAAATCTTGATGTCTCCAATCTCTTGTTTTGTACGTTTTTTCCACGTGTCTTGACATCCAATGTATCCCTGCAATGTTTGGTGGAGATCTGAGTATGTAGTTTTTGACCTTATCTGGGACCTCCTATCAGAAAATTTGAAAATTCTTCAAAAATTCGTCCAAAATCTTGATGTCTCCAATCTCTTGTTTTGTACGTTTTTTCCACGTGTCTCGACCTCCAATGTATCCCTGCAAAGTTTGGTGAAGATCTGAGTATGTCGTTTTTGACCTTATCTGGAACATCCTTTCTGAAAATTTGAAAATTCTTAAAAAATTCGTCGAAAATCTTGATGTCTCCAATCTCTTGTTTTGTACGTTTTTTCCACGTGTCTTGACATCCAATGTATCCCTGCAAAGTTTGGTGAAGATCTGAGTATGTAGTTTTTGACCTTATATGGAACCTCCTTTCTGAAAATTTGAAAATTCTCAAAAAATTCGTCCATAATCTTGATGTCTCCAATCTCTTGTTTTGTACGTTTTTTCCACGTGTCTTGACATCCAATGTATCCCTGCAAAGTTTGGTGAAGATCTGAGTATGTAGTTTTTGACCTTATCTGGAACCTCCCATCTGAAAATTTGAAAATTCTTAAAAAATTCGACCAAAATCTTGATGTCTCCAATCTTTTGTTTTGTACGTTTTTTCCACGTGTCTTGACACATAATGTATCCATGCAAAGTTTGGTGAAGATCTGAGTATGTAGTTTTTGACCTTATATGGAACCTCCTATCTGAAAATTTGAAAATTCTTAAAAAATTCGTCGAAAATCTTGATGTCTCCGATCTCTTGTTTTGTACGTTTTTTCCACGTGTCTTGACATGCAAAGTATTCCTGCAAAGTTTGGTGAAGATCTGAGTATGTAGTTTTTGACCTCATCTGGAACCTCCTATCTGAAAATTTGAAAATTCTTAAAAAATTCGTCCAAAATTTTGATGTCTCCAATCTCTTGTTTTGTACGTTTTTTCCACGTGTCTTGACATCCAATGTATCCCTGCAAAGTTTGGTGAAGATCTGAGTATGTAGTTTTTGACCTTATCTGGAACCTCCCATCTGAAAATTTGAAAATTCTTAAAAAATTCGTCGAAAATCTTGATGTCTCCGATCTCTTGTTTTGTACGTTTTTTCCACGTGTCTTGACATCCAATGTATCCCTCCAAAGTTTGGTGAAGATCTGAGTATGTAGTTTTTGACCTTATATGGAACCTCCTTTCTGAAAATTTGAAAATGCTCAAAAAATTCGTCCATAATCTTGATGTCTCCAATCTCTTGTTTTGTACGTTTTTTCCACGTGTCTTGACATCCAATGTATCCCTGCAAAGTTTGGTGAAGATCTGAGTATGTCGTTTTTGACCTTATATTGAACCTCCCATCTGAAAATTTGAAAATTCTTAAAAAATTCGTCGAAAATCTTGATGTCTCCAATCTCTTGTTTTGTACGTTTTTTCCACGTGTCTTGACATGCAAAGTATCCCTGCAACGATTGGTGAAGATCTGAGTATGTAGTTTTTGACCTTATCTGGAACCTCCTATCTGAAAATTTGAAAATTCTTCAAAAATTCGTCGAAAATCTTGATGTCTCCAATCTCTTGTTTTGTACGTTTTTTCCACGTGTCTCGACCTCCAATGGATCCCTGCAAAGTTTGGTGAAGATCTGAGTATGTCGTTTTTGACCTTATCTGGAACCTCCCATCTGAAAATTTGAAAATTCTTAAAAAATTCGTCGAAAATCTTGATGTCTCCGATCTCTTGTTTTGTACGTTTTTTCCACGTGTCTTGACATCCAATGTATCCCTGCAAAGTTTGGTGAAGATCTGAGTATGTAGTTTTTGACCTTATATGGAACCTCCTTTCTGAAAATTTGAAAATTCTCAAAAAATTCGTCCATAATCTTGATGTCTCCAATCTCTTGTTTTGTACGTTTTTTCCACGTGTCTCGACCTCCAATGGATCCCTGCAAAATTTGGTGAAGATCTGAGTATGTCGTTTTTGACCTTATATTGAACCTCCCATCTGAAAATTTGAAAATTCTTAAAAAATTCGTCGAAAATCTTGATGTCTCCAATCTCTTGTTTTGTACGTTTTTTCCACGTGTCTTGACATCCAATGTATCCCTGCAAAGTTTGGTGAAGATCTGAGTATGTAGTTTTTGACCTTATATGGAACCTCCTATCTGAAAATTTGAAAATTCTTAAAAAATTCGTCCAAAATCTTGATGTCTCCAATCTCTTGTTTTGTACGTTTTTTCCACGTGTCTCGACCTCCAATGGATCCCTGCAAAGTTTGGTGAAGATCTGAGTATGTCGTTTTTGACCTTATCTGGAACCTCCCATCTGAAAATTTGAAAATTCTTAAAAAATTCGTCGAAAATCTTGATGTCTCCGATCTCTTGTTTTGTACGTTTTTTCCACGTGTCTTGACATGCAAAGTATTCCTGCAAAGTTTGGTGAAGATCTGAGTATGTAGTTTTTGACCTCATCTGGAACCTCCTATCTGAAAATTTGAAAATTCTTAAAAAATTCGTCCAAAATCTTGATGTCTCCAGTCTCTTGTTTTGTACGTTTTTTCCACGTGTCTTGACATCCAATGTATCCCTGCAATGTTTGGTGAAGATCTGAGTATGTAGTTTTTGACCTTATCTGGAACCTCCCATCTGAAAATTTGAAAATTCCTAAAAAATCCGTCCAAAATCTTGATGACCCCAATCTCTTGTTTTGTACTTTTTTTCCACGTGTCTCGACCTCCAATGTATCCCTGCAAAGTTTGGTGAAGATCTGAGTATGTAGTTTTTGACCTTATATGGAACCTCCTATCTGAAAATTTGAAAATTCTTAAAAAATTCGTCCAAAATCTTGATGTCACCAATCCTATGTTTTGTATGTTTTTTCCACGTGTCTTGACATCCAATGTATCCATGCAAAGTTTGGTGAAGATCTGAGTATGTCGTTTTTGACCTTATCTGGAACTTCCCATCTGAAAATTTGAAAATTCTTAAAAAATTCGTCGAAAATCTTGATGTCTCCGATCTCTTGTTTTGTACGTTTTTTCCACGTGTCTTGACATGCAAAGTATTCCTGCAAAGTTTGGTGAAGATCTGAGTATGTAGTTTTTGACCTCATCTGGAACCTCCTATCTGAAAATTTGAAAATTCTTAAAAAATTCATCCAAAATTTTGATGTCTCCAATCTCTTGTTTTGTACGTTTTTTCCACGTGTCTTGACATCCAATGTATTCCTGCAATGTTTGGTGGAGATCTGAGTATGTAGTTTTAGACCTTATCTGGAACCTCCTATCTGAAAATTTGAAAATTCTTCAAAAATTCGTCCAAAATCTTGATGTCTCCAATCTCTTGTTTTGTACGTTTTTTCCACGTGTCTTGATATCCAATGTATCCCTGCAAAGTTTGGTGAAGATCTGAGTATGTCGTTTTTGACCTTATCTGGAACATCCTTTCTGAAAATTTGAAAATTGTTAAAAAATTCGTCCAAAATCTTGATGTCTCCAATCTCTTTTTTGTACGTTTTTTCCACGTGTCTTGACATCCAATGTATCCCTGCAAAGTTTGGTGAAGATCTGAGTATGTAGTTTTTGACCTTATCTGGAACCTCCCATCTGAAAATTTGAAAATTCCTAAAAAATCCGTCCAAAATCTTGATGACCCCAATCTCTTGTTTTGTACGTTTTTTCCACGTGTCTTGACATCCAATGTATCCCTGCAAAGTTTGGTGAAGATCTGAGTATGTAGTTTTTGACCTTATCTGGAACCTCCTATCTGAAAATTTGAAAATTCTTAAAAAATTCGTCCAAAATCTTGATGTCTCCAATCTCTTGTTTTGTACGTTTTTTCCACGTGTCTTGATATCCAATGTATCAATGCAAAGTTTGGTGAAGATCTGAGTATGTCGTTTTTGACCTTATCTGGAACATCCTTTCTGAAAATTTGAAAATTGTTAAAAAATTCGTCCAAAATCTTGATGTCTCCAATCTCTTTTTTGTACGTTTTTTCCACGTGTCTTGACATCCAATGTATCCCTGCAAAGTTTGGTGAAGATCTGAGTATGTAGTTTTTGACCTTATCTGGAACCTCCCATCTGAAAATTTGAAAATTCTTAAAAAATTCGACCAAAATCTTGATGTCTCCAATCTTTTGTTTTGTACGTTTTTTCCACGTGTCTTGACACATAATGTATCCATGCAAAGTTTGGTGAAGATCTGAGTATGTAGTTTTTGACCTTATATGGAACCTCCTATCTGAAAATTTGAAAATTCTTAAAAAATTCGTCCAAAATCTTGATGTCTCCAATCTCTTGTTTTGTACGTTTTTTCCACGTGTCTTGACATCCAATGTATCCCTGCAAAGTTTGGTGAAGATCTGAGTATGTAGTTTTTGACCTTATCTGGAACCTCCCATCTGAAAATTTGAAAATTCCTAAAAAATCCGTGCAAAATCTTGATGACCCCAATCTCTTGTTTTGTACGTTTTTTCCACGTGTCTTGACATCCAATGTATCCATGCAAAGTTTGGTGAAGATCTGAGTATGTCGTTTTTGACCTTATCTGGAACCTCCCATCTGAAAATTTGAAAATTCTTAAAAAATTCGTCGAAAATCTTGATGTCTCCAATCTCTTGTTTTGTACGTTTTTTCCACGTGTCTTGACATGCAAAGTATCCCTGCAACGTTTGGTGAAGATCTGAGTATGTAGTTTTTGACCTTATCTGGAACCTCCTATCTGAAAATTTGAAAATTCTTCAAAAATTCGTCGAAAATCTTGATGTCTCCAATCTCTTGTTTTGTACGTTTTTTCCACGTGTCTTGGCATCCAATGTATCCCTGCAATGTTTGGTGGAGATCTGAGTATGTAGTTTTTGACCTTATCTGGGACCTCCTATCAGAAAATTTGAAAATTCTTCAAAAATTCGTCCAAAATCTTGATGTCTCCAATCTCTTGTTTTGTACGTTTTTTCCACGTGTCTCGACCTCCAATGTATCCCTGCAAAGTTTGGTGAAGATCTGAGTATGTCGTTTTTGACCTTATCTGGAACATCCTTTCTGAAAATTTGAAAATTCTTAAAAAATTCGTCGAAAATCTTGATGTCTCCAATCTCTTGTTTTGTACGTTTTTTCCACGTGTCTTGACATCCAATGTATCCCTGCAAAGTTTGGTGAAGATCTGAGTATGTAGTTTTTGATCTTATATGGAACCTCCTTTCTGAAAATTTGAAAATTCTCAAAAAATTCGTCCATAATCTTGATGTCTCCAATCTCTTGTTTTGTACGTTTTTTCCACGTGTCTCGACCTCCAATGGATCCCTGCAAAGTTTGGTGAAGATCTGAGTATGTCGTTTTTGACCTTATATTGAACCTCCCATCTGAAAATTTGAAAATTCTTAAAAAATTCGTCGAAAATCTTGATGTCTCCAATCTCTTGTTTTGTACGTTTTTTCCACGTGTCTTGACATCCAATGTATCCCTGCAAAGTTTGGTGAAGATCTGAGTATGTAGTTTTTGACCTTATATGGAACCTCCTATCTGAAAATTTGAAAATTCTTAAAAAATTCGTCCAAAATCTTGATGTCTCCAATCTCTTGTTTTGTACGTTTTTTCCACGTGTCTCGACCTCCAATGGATCCCTGCAAAGTTTGGTGAAGATCTGAGTATGTCCTTTTTGACCTTATCTGGAACCTCCCATCTGAAAATTTGAAAATTCTTAAAAAATTCGTCGAAAATCTTGATGTCTCCGATCTGTTGTTTTGTACGTTTTTTCCACGTGTCTTGACATGCAAAGTATTCCTGCAAAGTTTGGTGAAGATCTGAGTATGTAGTTTTTGACCTCATCTGGAACCTCCTATCTGAAAATTTGAAAATTCTTAAAAAATTCGTCCAAAATCTTGATGTCTCCAATCTCTTGTTTTATACGTTTTTTCCACGTGTCTTGACATCCAATGTATCCCTGCAATGTTTGGTGAAGATCTGAGTATGTAGTTTTTGACCTTATCTGGAACCTCCCATCTGAAAATTTGAAAATTCCTAAAAAATCCGTCCAAAATCTTGATGACCCCAATCTCTTGTTTTGTACTTTTTTTCCACGTGTCTCGACCTCCAATGTATCCCTGCAAAGTTTGGTGAAGATCTGAGTATGTAGTTTTTGACCTTATATGGAACCTCCTATCTGAAAATTTGAAAATTCTTAAAAAATTCGTCCAAAATCTTGATGTCACCAATCCTATGTTTTGTATGTTTTTTCCACGTGTCTTGACATCCAATGTATCCATGCAAAGTTTGGTGAAGATCTGAGTATGTCGTTTTTGACCTTATCTGGAACCTCCCATCTGAAAATTTGAAAATTCTTAAAAAATTCGTCGAAAATCTTGATGTCTCCGATCTCTTGTTTTGTACGTTTTTTCCACGTGTCTTGACATGCAAAGTATTCCTGCAAAGTTTGGTGAAGATCTGAGTATGTAGTTTTTGACCTTATATGGAACCTCCTATCTGAAAATTTGAAAATTCTTAAAAAATTCGTCCAAAATCTTGATGTCTCCAATCTCTTGTTTTGTACGTTTTTTCCACGTGTCTTGACATCCAATGTATCCCTGCAAAGTTTGGTGAAGATCTGAGTATGTAGTTTTTGACCTTATCCGGAACCTCCCATCTGAAAATTTGAAAATTCCTAAAAAATCCGTGCAAAATCTTGATGACCCCAATCTCTTGTTTTGTACGTTTTTTCCACGTGTCTTGACATCCAATGTATCCATGCAAAGTTTGGTGAAGATCTGAGTATGTCGTTTTTGACCTTATCTGGAACCTCCCATCTGAAAATTTGAAAATTCTTAAAAAATTCGTCGAAAATCTTGATGTCTCCAATCTCTTGTTTTGTACGTTTTTTCCACGTGTCTTGACATGCAAAGTATCCCTGCAACGTTTGGTGAAGATCTGAGTATGTAGTTTTTGACCTTATCTGGAACCTCCTATCTGAAAATTTGAAAATTCTTCAAAAATTCGTCGAAAATCTTGATGTCTCCAATCTCTTGTTTTGTACGTTTTTTCCACGTGTCTTGACATCCAATGTATCCCTGCAATGTTTGGTGGAGATCTGAGTATGTAGTTTTTGACCTTATCTGGGACCTCCTATCAGAAAATTTGAAAATTCTTCAAAAATTCGTCCAAAATCTTGATGTCTCCAATCTCTTGTTTTGTACGTTTTTTCCACGTGTCTCGACCTCCAATGTATCCCTGCAAAGTTCGGTGAAGATCTGAGTATGTCGTTTTTGACCTTATCTGGAACATCCTTTCTGAAAATTTGAAAATTCTTAAAAAATTCGTCGAAAATCTTGATGTCTCCAATCTCTTGTTTTGTACGTTTTTTCCACGTGTCTTGACATCCAATGTATCCCTGCAAAGTTTGGTGAAGATCTGAGTATGTAGTTTTTGACCTTATATGGAACCTCCTTTCTGAAAATTTGAAAATTCTCAAAAAATTCGTCCATAATCTTGATGTCTCCAATCTCTTGTTTTGTACGTTTTTTCCACGTGTCTTGACATCCAATGTATCCCTGCAAAGTTTGGTGAAGATCTGAGTATGTAGTTTTTGACCTTATCTGGAACCTCCCATCTGAAAATTTGAAAATTCTTAAAAAATTCGACCAAAATCTTGATGTCTCCAATCTTTTGTTTTGTACGTTTTTTCCACGTGTCTTGACACATAATGTATCCATGCAAAGTTTGGTGAAGATCTGAGTATGTAGTTTTTGACCTTATATGGAACCTCCTATCTGAAAATTTGAAAATTCTTAAAAAATTCGTCGAAAATCTTGATGTCTCCGATCTCTTGTTTTGTACGTTTTTTCCACGTGTCTTGACATGCAAAGTATTCCTGCAAAGTTTGGTGAAGATCTGAGTATGTAGTTTTTGACCTCATCTGGAACCTCCTATCTGAAAATTTGAAAATTCTTAAAAAATTCGTCCAAAATTTTGATGTCTCCAATCTCTTGTTTTGTACGTTTTTTCCACGTGTCTTGACATCCAATGTATCCCTGCAAAGTTTGGTGAAGATCTGAGTATGTAGTTTTTGACCTTATCTGGAACCTCCCATCTGAAAATTTGAAAATTCTTAAAAAATTCGTCGAAAATCTTGATGTCTCCGATCTCTTGTTTTGTACGTTTTTTCCACGTGTCTTGACATCCAATGTATCCCTGCAAAGTTTGGTGAAGATCTGAGTATGTAGTTTTTGACCTTATATGGAACCTCCTTTCTGAAAATTTGAAAATTCTCAAAAAATTCGTCCATAATCTTGATGTCTCCAATCTCTTGTATTGTACGTTTTTTCCACGTGTCTTGACATCCAATGTATCCCTGCAAAGTTTGGTGAAGATCTGAGTATGTCGTTTTTGACCTTATATTGAACCTCCCATCTGAAAATTTGAAAATTCTTAAAAAATTCGTCGAAAATCTTGATGTCTCCAATCTCTTGTTTTGTACGTTTTTTCCACGTGTCTTGACATGCAAAGTATCCCTGCAACGTTTGGTGAAGATCTGAGTATGTAGTTTTTGACCTTATCTGGAACCTCCTATCTGAAAATTTGAAAATTCTTCAAAAATTCGTCGAAAATCTTGATGTCTCCAATCTCTTGTTTTGTACGTTTTTTCCACGTGTCTCGACCTCCAATGGATCCCTGCAAAGTTTGGTGAAGATCTGAGTATGTCGTTTTTGACCTTATCTGGAACCTCCCATCTGAAAATTTGAAAATTCTTAAAAAATTCGTCCAAAATCTTGATGTCTCCAATCTCTTGTTTTGTACGTTTTTTCCACGTGTCTCGACCTCCAATGGATCCCTGCAAAGTTTGGTGAAGATCTGAGTATGTCGTTTTTGACCTTATCTGGAACCTCCCATCTGAAAATTTGAAAATTCTTAAAAAATTCGTCGAAAATCTTGATGTCTCCGATCTCTTGTTTTGTACGTTTTTTCCACGTGTCTTGACATCCAATGTATCCCTGCAAAGTTTGGTGAAGATCTGAGTATGTAGTTTTTGACCTTATATGGAATCTCCTTTCTGAAAATTTGAAAATTCTCAAAAAATTCGTCCATAATCTTGATGTCTCCAATCTCTTGTTTTGTACGTTTTTTCCACGTGTCTCGACCTCCAATGGATCCCTGCAAAGTTTGGTGAAGATCTGAGTATGTCGTTTTTGACCTTATATTGAACCTCCCATCTGAAAATTTGAAAATTCTTAAAAAATTCGTCGAAAATCTTGATGTCTCCAATCTCTTGTTTTGTACGTTTTTTCCACGTGTCTTGACATCCAATGTATCCCTGCAAAGTTTGGTGAAGATCTGAGTATGTAGTTTTTGACCTTATATTGAACCTCCTATCTGAAAATTTGAAAATTCTTAAAAAATTCGTCCAAAATCTTGATGTCTCCAATCTCTTGTTTTGTACGTTTTTTCCACGTGTCTCGACCTCCAATGGATCCCTGCAAAGTTTGGTGAAGATCTGAGTATGTCGTTTTTGACCTTATCTGGAACCTCCCATCTGAAAATTTGAAAATTCTTAAAAAATTCGTCGAAAATCTTGATGTCTCCGATCTCTTGTTTTGTACGTTTTTTCCACATGTCTTGACATGCAAAGTATTCCTGCAAAGTTTGGTGAAGATCTGAGTATGTAGTTTTTGACCTCATCTGGAACCTCCTATCTGAAAATTTGAAAATTCTTAAAAAATTCGTCCAAAATCTTGATGTCTCCAATCTCTTGTTTTGTACGTTTTTTCCACGTGTCTTGACATCCAATGTATCCCTGCAATGTTTGGTGAAGATCTGAGTATGTAGTTTTTGACCTTATCTGGAACCTCCCATCTGAAAATTTGAAAATTCCTAAAAAATCCGTCCAAAATCTTGATGACCCCAATCTCTTGTTTTGTACTTTTTTTCCACGTGTCTCGACCTCCAATGTATCCCTGCAAAGTTTGGTGAAGATCTGAGTATGTAGTTTTTGACCTTATATGGAACCTCCTATCTGAAAATTTGAAAATTCTTAAAAAATTCGTCCAAAATCTTGATGTCACCAATCCTATGTTTTGTATGTTTTTTCCACGTGTCTTGACATCCAATGTATCCATGCAAAGTTTGGTGAAGATCTGAGTATGTCGTTTTTGACCTTATCTGGAACTTCCCATCTGAAAATTTGAAAATTCTTAAAAAATTCGTCGAAAATCTTGATGTCTCCGATCTCTTGTTTTGTACGTTTTTTCCACGTGTCTTGACATGCAAAGTATTCCTGCAAAGTTTGGTGAAGATCTGAGTATGTAGTTTTTGACCTCATCTGGAACCTCCTATCTGAAAATTTGAAAATTCTTAAAAAATTCATCCAAAATTTTGATGTCTCCAATCTCTTGTTTTGTACGTTTTTTCCACGTGTCTTGACATCCAATGTATTCCTGCAATGTTTGGTGGAGATCTGAGTATGTAGTTTTAGACCTTATCTGGAACCTCCTATCTGAAAATTTGAAAATTCTTCAAAAATTCGTCCAAAATCTTGATGTCTCCAATCTCTTGTTTTGTACGTTTTTTCCACGTGTCTTGATATCCAATGTATCCCTGCAAAGTTTGGTGAAGATCTGAGTATGTCGTTTTTGACCTTATCTGGAACATCCTTTCTGAAAATTTGAAAATTGTTAAAAAATTCGTCCAAAATCTTGATGTCTCCAATCTCTTTTTTGTACGTTTTTTCCACGTGTCTTGACATCCAATGTATCCCTGCAAAGTTTGGTGAAGATCTGAGTATGTAGTTTTTGACCTTATCTGGAACCTCCCATCTGAAAATTTGAAAATTCTTAAAAAATTCGACCAAAATCTTGATGTCTCCAATCTTTTGTTTTGTACGTTTTTTCCACGTGTCTTGACACATAATGTATCCATGCAAAGTTTGGTGAAGATCTGAGTATGTAGTTTTTGACCTTATATGGAACCTCCTATCTGAAAATTTGAAAATTCTTAAAAAATTCGTCCAAAATCTTGATGTCTCCAATCTCTTGTTTTGTACGTTTTTTCCACGTGTCTTGACATCCAATGTATCCCTGCAAAGTTTGGTGAAGATCTGAGTATGTAGTTTTTGACCTTATCTGGAACCTCCCATCTGAAAATTTGAAAATTCCTAAAAAATCCGTGCAAAATCTTGATGACCCCAATCTCTTGTTTTGTACGTTTTTTCCACGTGTCTTGACATCCAATGTATTCCTGCAATGTTTGGTGAAGATCTGAGTATGTAGTTTTTGACCTTATATGGAACCTCCTATCTGAAAATTTGAAAATTCTTAAAAAATTCGACCAAAATCTTGATGTTCCGAATCCTATGTTTTGTATGTTTTTTCCACGTGTCTTGACATCCAATGTATCCATGCAAAGTTTGGTGAAGATCTGAGTATGTAGTTTTTGACCTTATATTGAACCTCCCATCTGAAAATTTGAAAATTCTTAAAAAATTCGTCCAAAATCTTGATGACCCCAATCTCTTGTTTTGTACGTTTTTTCCACGTGTCTTGACATCCAAAGTATCCCTGCAAAGTTTGGTGAAGATCTGAGTATGTAGTTTTTGACCTTATATGGAACATCCTTTCTGAAAATTTGAAAATTCTTAAAAAATTCGTCGAAAATCTTGATGTCTCCAATCTCTTGTTTTGTACGTTTTTTCCACGTGTCTTGACATCCAAAGTATCCCTGCAAAGTTTGGTGAAGATCTGAGTATGTAGTTTTTGACCTTATATGGAACATCCTTTCTGAAAATTTGAAAATTCTTAAAAAATTCGTCCAAAATCTTGATGTCTCCAATCTCTTGTTTTGTACGTTTTTTCCACGTGTCTTGATATCCAATGTATCCCTGCAAAGTTTGGTGAAGATCTGAGTATGTCGTTTTTGACCTTATCTGGAACATCCTTTCTGAAAATTTGAAAATTGTTAAAAAATTCGTCCAAAATCTTGATGACCCCAATCTCTTGTTTTGTACGTTTTTCCACGTGTCTTGACATCCAATGTATCCCTGCAAAGTTTGGTGAAGATCTGAGTATGTAGTTTTTGACCTTATCTGGAACCTCCCATCTGAAAATTTGAAAATTCTTAAAAAATTCGACCAAAATCTTGATGTCTCCAATCTTTTGTTTTGTACGTTTTTTCCACGTGTCTTGACATGCAAAGTATTCCTGCAAAGTTTGGTGAAGATCTGAGTATGTAGTTTTTGACCTCATCTGGAACCTCCTATCTGAAAATTTGAAAATTCTTAAAAAATTCGTCCAAAATCTTGATGTCTCCAATCTCTTGTTTTGTACGTTTTTTCCACGTGTCTTGACATCCAATGTATCCCTGCAATGTTTGGTGAAGATCTGAGTATGTAGTTTTTGACCTTATCTGGAACCTCCCATCTGAAAATTTGAAAATTCCTAAAAAATCCGTCCAAAATCTTGATGACCCCAATCTCTTGTTTTGTACTTTTTTTCCACGTGTCTCGACCTCCAATGTATCCCTGCAAAGTTTGGTGAAGATCTGAGTATGTAGTTTTTGACCTTATATGGAACCTCCTATCTGAAAATTTGAAAATTCTTAAAAAATTCGTCGAAAATCTTGATGTCACCAATCCTATGTTTTGTATGTTTTTTCCACGTGTCTTGACATCCAATGTATCCATGCAAAGTTTGGTGAAGATCTGAGTATGTCGTTTTTGACCTTATCTGGAACCTCCCATCTGAAAATTTGAAAATTCTTAAAAAATTCGTCGAAAATCTTGATGTCTCCGATCTCTTGTTTTGTACGTTTTTGCCACGTGTCTTGACATGCAAAGTATTCCTGCAAAGTTTGGTGAAGATCTGAGTATGTAGTTTTTGACCTCATCTGGAACCTCCTATCTGAAAATTTGAAAATTCTTAAAAAATTCGTCCAAAATTTTGATGTCTCCAATCTCTTGTTTTGTACGTTTTTTCCACGTGTCTTGACATCCAATGTATCCCTGCAATGTTTGGTGAAGATCTGAGTATGTAGTTTTTGACCTTATCTGGAACCTCCCATCTGAAAATTTGAAAATTCCTAAAAAATCCGTCCAAAATCTTGATGACCCCAATCTCTTGTTTTGTACGTTTTTTCCACGTGTCTTGACATCCAATGTATCCCTGCAAAGTTTGGTGAAGATCTGAGTATGTAGTTTTTGACCTTATCTGGAACCTCCTATCTGAAAATTTTAAAATTCTTAAAAAATTCGTCCAAAATCTTTATGTCTCCAATCTCTTGTTTTGTACGTTTTTTCCACGTGTCTTGATATCCAATGTATCCCTGCAAAGTTTGGTGAAGATCTGAGTATGTCGTTTTTGACCTTATCTGGAACATCCTTTCTGAAAATTTGAAAATTGTTAAAAAATTCGTCCAAAATCTTGATGTCTCCAATCTCTTTTTTGTACGTTTTTTCCACGTGTCTTGACATCCAATGTATCCCTGCAAAGTTTGGTGAAGATCTGAGTATGTAGTTTTTGACCTTATCTGGAACCTATCATCTGAAAATTTGAAAATTCTTAAAAAATTCGACCAAAATCTTGATGTCTCCAATCTTTTGTTTTGTACGTTTTTTCCACGTGTCTTGACACATAATGTATCCATGCAAAGTTTGGTTAAGATCTGAGTATGTAGTTTTTGACCTTATATGGAACCTCCCATCCGAAAATTTGAAAATTCTTAAAAAATTCGTCGAAAATCTTGATGTCTCCAATCTCTTGTTTTGTACGTTTTTTCCACGTGTCTTGACATGCAAAGTATCCCTGCAACGTTTGGTGAAGATCTGAGTATGTAGTTTTTGACCTTATCTGGAACCTCCTATCTGAAAATTTGAAAATTCTTCAAAAATTCGTCGAAAATCTTGATGTCTCCAATCTCTTGTTTTGTACGTTTTTTCCACGTGTCTCGACCTCCAATGTATCCCTGCAAAGTTTGGTGAAGATCTGAGTATGTCGTTTTTGACCTTATCTGGAAAATCCTTTCTGAAAATTTGAAAATTCTTAAAAAATTCGTCGAAAATCTTGATGTCTCCAATCTCTTGTTTTGTACGTTTTTTCCACGTGTCTTGACATACAATGTATCCCTGCAAAGTTTGGTGAAGATCTGAGTATGTAGTTTTTGACCTTATATGGAACCTCCTATCTCAAAATTTGAAAATTCTTAAAAAATTCGTCCAAAATCTTGATGTCACCAATCCTATGTTTTGTATGTTTTTTCCACGTGTCTTGACATCCAATGTATCCATGCAAAGTTTGGTGAAGATCTGAGTATGTCGTTTTTGACCTTATCTGGAACCTCACATCTGAAAATTTGAAAATTCTTAAAAAATTCGTCGAAAATCTTGATGTCTCCGATCTCTTGTTTTGTACGTTTTTTCCACGTGTCTTGACATGCAAAGTATTCCTGCAAAGTTTGGTGAAGATCTGAGTATGTAGTTTTTGACCTTATATGGAACCTCCTATCTGAAAATTTGAAAATTCTTAAAAAATTCGTCCAAAATCTTGATGTCTCCAATCTCTTGTTTTGTACGTTTTTTCCACGTGTCTTGACATCCAATGTATCCCTGCAAAGTTTGGTGAAGATCTGAGTATGTAGTTTTTGACCTTATCTGGAACCTCCCATCTGAAAATTTGAAAATTCCTAAAAAATCCGTGCAAAATCTTGATGACCCCAATCTCTTGTTTTGTACGTTTTTTCCACGTGTCTTGACATCCAATGTATCCATGCAAAGTTTGGTGAAGATCTGAGTATGTCGTTTTTGACCTTATCTGGAACCTCCCATCTGAAAATTTGAAAATTCTTAAAAAATTCGTCGAAAATCTTGATGTCTCCAATCTCTTGTTTTGTACGTTTTTTCCACGTGTCTTGACATGCAAAGTATCCCTGCAACGTTTGGTGAAGATCTGAGTATGTAGTTTTTGACCTTATCTGGAACCTCCTATCTGAAAATTTGAAAATTCTTCAAAAATTCGTCGAAAATCTTGATGTCTCCAATCTCTTGTTTTGTACGTTTTTTCCACGTGTCTTGACATCCAATGTATCCCTGCAATGTTTGGTGGAGATCTGAGTATGTAGTTTTTGACCTTATCTGGGACCTCCTATCAGAAAATTTGAAAATTGTTAAAAAATTCGTCCAAAATCTTGATGTCTCCTATCTCTTGTTTTGTACGTTTTTTCCACGTGTCTTGACATCCAATGTATCCCTGCAAAGTTTGGTGAAGATCTGAGTATGTAGTTTTTGACCTTATCTGGAACCTCCCATCTGAAAATTTGAAAATTCTTAAAAAATTCGACCAATATCTTGATGTCTCCAATCTTTTGTTTTGTACGTTTTTTCCACGTGTCTTGACACATAATGTATCCATGCAAAGTTTGGTGAAGATCTGAGTATGTAGTTTTTGACCTTATATGGAACCTCCTATCTGAAAATTTGAAAATTCTTAAAAAATTCGTCCAAAATCTTGATGTCTCCAATCTCTTGTTTTGTACGTTTTTTCCACGTGTCTTGACATCCAATGTATCCCTGCAAAGTTTGGTGAAGATCTGAGTATGTAGTTTTTGACCTTATCTGGAACCTCCCATCTGAAAATTTGAAAATTCCTAAAAAATCCGTGCAAAATCTTGATGACCCCAATCTCTTGTTTTGTACGTTTTTTCCACGTGTCTTGACATCCAATGTATTCCTGCAATGTTTGGTGAAGATCTGAGTATGTAGTTTTTGACCTTATATGGAACCTCCTATCTGAAAATTTGAAAATTCTTAAAAAATTCGACCAAAACCTTGATGTTAAGAATCCTATGTTTTGTATGTTTTTTCCACGTGTCTTGACATCCAATGTATCCATGCAAAGTTTGGTGAAGATCTGAGTATGTAGTTTTTGACCTTATATTGAACCTCCCATCTGAAAATTTGAAAATTCTTAAAAAATTCGTCCAAAATCTTGATGACCCCAATCTCTTGTTTTGTACGTTTTTTCCACGTGTCTTGACATCCAAAGTATCCCTGCAAAGTTTGGTGAAGATCTGAGTATGTAGTTTTTGACCTTATATGGAACCTCCTTTCTGAAAATTTGAGAATTCTTAAAAAATTCGTCCAAAATCTTGATGTCTCCAATCTCTTGTTTTGTACGTTTTTTCCACGTGTCTTGACATCCAATGTATCCATGCAAAGTTTGGTGAAGATCTGAGTATGTCGTTTTTGACCTTATCTGGAACCTCCCATCTGAAAATTTGAAAATTCTTAAAAAATTCGTCGAAAATCTTGATGTCTCCAATCTTTTGTTTTGTACGTTTTTTCCACGTGTCTTGACATGCAAAGTATCCCTGCAACGTTTGGTGAAGATCTGAGTATGTAGTTTTTGACCTTATCTGGAACCTCCTATCTGAAAATTTGAAAATTCTTCAAAAATTCGTCGAAAATCTTGATGTCTCCAATCTCTTGTTTTGTACGTTTTTTCCACGTGTCTTGACATCCAATGTATTCCTGCAATGTTTGGTGGAGATCTGAGTATGTAGTTTTAGACCTTATCTGGAACCTCCTATCTGAAAATTTGAAAATTCTTCAAAAATTCGTCCAAAATCTTGATGTCTCCAATCTCTTGTTGTGTACGTTTTTTCCACGTGTCTCGACCTCCAATGGATCCCTGCAAAGTTTGGTGAAGATCTGAGTATGTCGTTTTTGACCTTATCTGGAACATCCTTTCTGAAAATTTGAAAATTCTTAAAAAATTCGTCGAAAATCTTGATGTCTCCAATCTCTTGTTTTGTAAGTTTTTTCCACGTGTCTTGACATCCAATGTATCCCTGCAAAGTTTGGTGAAGATCTGAGTATGTAGTTTTTGACCTTATATGGAACCTCCTATCTGAAAATTTGAAAATTCTTAAAAAATTCGTCCAAAATCTTGATGTCTCCAATCTCTTGTTTTGTACGTTTTTTCCACGTGTCTCGACCTCCAATGGATCCCTGCAAAGTTTGGTGCAGATCTGAGTATGTCGTTTTTGACCTTATCTGGAACCTCCCATCTGAAAATTTGAAAATTCTTAAAAAATTCGTCGAAAATCTTGATGTCTCCGATCTCTTGTTTTGTACGTTTTTGCCACGTGTCTTGACATGCAAAGTATTCCTGCAAAGTTTGGTGAAGATCTGAGTATGTAGTTTTTGACCTCATCTGGAACCTCCTATCTGAAAATTTGAAAATTCTTAAAAAATTCGTCCAAAATCTTGATGTCTCCAATCTCTTGTTTTGTACGTTTTTTCCACGTGTCTTGACATCCAATGTATCCCTGCAATGTTTGGTGAAGATCTGAGTATGTAGTTTTTGACCTTATCTGGAACCTCCCATCTGAAAATTTGAAAATTCCTAAAAAATCCGTCCAAAATCTTGATGACCCCAATCTCTTGTTTTGTACTTTTTTTCCACGTGTCTCGACTTCCAATGTATCCCTGCAAAGTTTGGTGAAGATCTGAGTATGTAGTTTTTGACCTTATATGGAACCTCCTATCTGAAAATTTGAAAATTCTTAAAAAATTCGTCCAAAATCTTGATGTCACCAATCCTATGTTTTGTATGTTTTTTCCACGTGTCTTGACATCCAATGTATCCATGCAAAGTTTGGTGAAGATCTGAGTATGTCGTTTTTGACCTTATCTGGAACCTCCCATCTGAAAATTTGAAAATTCTTAAAAATTTCGTGGAAAATCTTGATGTCTCCGATCTCTTGTTTTGTACGTTTTTTCCACGTGTCTTGACATGCAAAGTATTCCTGCAAAGTTTGGTGAAGATCTGAGTATGTAGTTTTTGACCTCATCTGGAACCTCCTATCTGAAAATTTGAAAATTCTTAAAAAATTCGTCCAAAATTTTGATGTCTCCAATCTCTTGTTTTGTACGTTTTTTCCACGTGTCTTGACATCCAATGTATCCCTGCAATGTTTGGTGAAGATCTGAGTATGTAGTTTTTGACCTTATCTGGAACCTCCCATCTGAAAATTTGAAAATTCCTAAAAAATCCGTCCAAAATCTTGATGACCCCAATCTCTTGTTTTGTACGTTTTTTCCACGTGTCTTGACATCCAATGTATCCCTGCAAAGTTTGGTGAAGATCTGAGTATGTAGTTTTTGACCTTATCTGGAACCTCCCATCTGAAAATTTGAAAATTCCTAAAAAATCCGTGCAAAATCTTGATGACCCCAATCTCTTGTTTTGTACGTTTTTTCCACGTGTCTTGACATCCAATGTATCCATGCAAAATTTGGTGAAGATCTGAGTATGTCGTTTTTGACCTTATCTGGAACCTCCCATCTGAAAATTTGAAAATTCTTAAAAAATTCGTCGAAAATCTTGATGTCTCCAATCTCTTGTTTTGTACGTTTTTTCCACGTGTCTTGACATGCAAAGTATCCCTGCAACGTTTGGTGAAGATCTGAGTATGTAGTTTTTGACCTTATCTGGAACCTCCTATCTGAAAATTTGAAAATTCTTCAAAAATTCGTCGAAAATCTTGATGTCTCCAATCTCTTGTTTTGTACGTTTTTTCCACGTGTCTTGACATCCAATGTATCCCTGCAATGTTTGGTGGAGATCTGAGTATGTAGTTTTTGACCTTATCTGGGACCTCCTATCAGAAAATTTGAAAATTCTTCAAAAATTCGTCCAAAATCTTGATGTCTCCAATCTCTTGTTTTGTACGTTTTTTCCACGTGTCTCGACCTCCAATGTATCCCTGCAAAGTTTGGTGAAGATCTGAGTATGTCGTTTTTGACCTTATCTGGAACATCCTTTCTGAAAATTTGAAAATTCTTAAAAAATTCGTCGAAAATCTTGATGTCTCCAATCTCTTGTTTTGTACGTTTTTTCCACGTGTCTTGACATCCAATGTATCCCTGCAAAGTTTGGTGAAGATCTGAGTATGTAGTTTTTGACCTTATATGGAACCTCCTTTCTGAAAATTTGAAAATTCTCAAAAAATTCGTCCATAATCTTGATGTCTCCAATCTCTTGTTTTGTACGTTTTTTCCACGTGTCTTGACATCCAATGTATCCCTGCAAAGTTTGGTGAAGATCTGAGTATGTAGTTTTTGACCTTATATGGAACCTCCTATCTGAAAATTTGAAAATTCTTAAAAAATTCGTCCAAAATCTTGATGTCACCAATCCTATGTTTTGTATGTTTTTTCCACGTGTCTTGACATCCAATGTATCCATGCAAAGTTTGGTGAAGATCTGAGTATGTCGTTTTTGACCTTATCTGGAACCTCCCATCTGAAAATTTGAAAATTCTTAAAAAATTCGTCGAAAATCTTGATGTCTCCAATCTCTTGTTTTGTACGTTTTTTCCACGTGTCTTGACATCCAATGTATCCCTGCAAAGTTTGGTGAAGATCTGAGTATGTAGTTTTTGACCTTATATGGAACCTCCTTTCTGAAAATTTGAAAATTCTCAAAAAATTCGTCCATAATCTTGATGTCTCCAATCTCTTGTTTTGTACGTTTTTTCCACGTGTCTTGACATCCAATGTATCCCTGCAAAGTTTGGTGAAGATCTGAGTATGTAGTTTTTGACCTTATATGGAACCTCCTATCTGAAAATTTGAAAATTCTTAAAAAATTCGTCCAAAATCTTGATGTCACCAATCCTATGTTTTGTATGTTTTTTCCACGTGTCTTGACATCCAATGTATCCATGCAAAGTTTGGTGAAGATCTGAGTATGTCGTTTTTGACCTTATCTGGAACCTCCCATCTGAAAATTTGAAAATTCTTAAAAAATTCGTCGAAAATCTTGATGTCTCCGATCTCTTGTTTTGTACGTTTTTTCCACGTGTCTTGACATGCAAAGTATTCCTGCAAAGTTTGGTGAAGATCTGAGTATGTAGTTTTTGACCTCATCTGGAACCTCCTATCTGAAAATTTGAAAATTCTTAAAAAATTCGTCCAAAATCATGATGACCCCAATCTCTTGTTTTGTACGTTTTTTCCACGTGTCTTGACATCCAATGTATCCCTGCAAAGTTTGGTGAAGATCTGAGTTTGTAGTTTTTGACCTTATATGGAACCTCCTTTCTGAAAATTTGAGAATTCTTAAAAAATTCGTCCAAAATCTTGATGTCTCCAATCTCTTGTTTTGTACGTTTTTTCCACGTGTCTTGACATCCAATGTATCCATGCAAAGTTTGGTGAAGATCTGAGTATGTCGTTTTTGACCTTATCTGGAACCTCCCATCTGAAAATTTGAAAATTCTTAAAAAATTCGTCGAAAATCTTGATGTCTCCAATCTCTTGTTTTGTACGTTTTTTCCACGTGTCTTGACATGCAAAGTATCCCTGCAACGTTTGGTGAAGATCTGAGTATGTAGTTTTTGACCTTATCTGGAACCTCCTATCTGAAAATTTGAAAATTCTTCAAAAATTCGTCGAAAATCTTGATGTCTCCAATCTCTTGTTTTGTACGTTTTTTCCACGTGTCTTGACATCCAATGTATCCCTGCAATGTTTGGTTGAGATCTGAGTATGTAGTTTTTGACCTTATCTGGAACCTCCTATCTGAAAATTTGAAAATTCTTCAAAAATTCGTCCAAAATCTTGATGTCTCCAATCTCTTGTTTTGTACGTTTTTTCCACGTGTCTCGACCTCCAATGTATCCCTGCAAAGTTTGGTGAAGATCTGAGTATGTCGTTTTTGACCTTATCTGGAACATCCTTTCTGAAAATTTGAAAATTCTTAAAAAATTCGTCGAAAATCTTGATGTCTCCAATCTCTTGTTTTGTACGTTTTTTCCACGTGTCTTGACATCCAATGTATCCCTGCAAAGTTTGGTGAAGATCTGAGTATGTAGTTTTTGACCTTATATGGAACCTCCTATCTGAAAATTTGAAAATTCTTAAAAAATTCGTCCAAAATCTTGATGTCACCAATCCTATGTTTTATATGTTTTTTCCACGTGTCTTGACATCCAATGTATCCATGCAAAGTTTGGTGAAGATCTGAGTATGTCGTTTTTGACCTTATCTGGAACCTCCCATCTGAAAATTTGAAAATTCTTAAAAAATTCGTCGAAAATCTTGATGTCTCCGATCTCTTGTTTTGTACGTTTTTTCCACGTGTCTTGACATGCAAAGTATTCCTGCAAAGTTTGGTGAAGATCTGACTATGTAGTTTTTGACCTCATCTGGAACCTCCTATCTGAAAATTTGAAAATTCTTTAAAAATTCGTCCAAAATATTGATGTCTCCAATCTCTTGTTTTGTACGTTTTTTCCACGTGTCTTGACATCCAATGTATCCCTGCAATGTTTGGTGAAGATCTGAGTATGTAGTTTTTGACCTTATCTGGAACCTCCCATCTGAAAATTTGAAAATTCCTAAAAAATCCGTCCAAAATCTTGATGACCCCAATCTCTTGTTTTGTACGTTTTTTCCACGTGTCTTGACATCCAATGTATCCCTGCAAAGTTTGGTGAAGATCTGAGTATGTAGTTTTGACCTTATCTGGAACCTCCTATCTGAAAATTTGAAAATTCTTAAAAAATTCGTCCAAAATCTTGATGTCTCCAATCTCTTGTTTTGTACGTTTTTTCCACGTGTCTTGATATCCAATGTATCCCTGCAAAGTTTGGTGAAGATCTGAGTATGTCGTTTTTGACCTTATCTGGAACATCCTTTCTGAAAATTTGAAAATTGTTAAAAAATTCGTCCAAAATCTTGATGTCTCCAATCTCTTTTTTGTACGTTTTTTCCACGTGTCTTGACATCCAATGTATCCCTGCAAAGTTTGGTGAAGATCTGAGTATGTAGTTTTTGACCTTATCTGGAACCTCCCATCTGAAAATTTGAAAATTCTTAAAAAATTCGACCAAAATCTTGATGTCTCCAATCTTTTGTTTTGTACGTTTTTTCCACGTGTCTTGACACATAATGTATCCATGCAAAGTTTGGTGAAGATCTGAGTATGTAGTTTTTGACCTTATATGGAACCTCCTATCTGAAAATTTGAAAATTCTTAAAAAATTCGTCCAAAATCTTGATGTCTCCAATCTCTTGTTTTGTACGTTTTTTCCACGTGTCTTGACATCCAATGTATCCCTGCAAAGTTTGGTGAAGATCTGAGTATGTAGTTTTTGACCTTATCTGGAACCTCCCATCTGAAAATTTGAAAATTCCTAAAAAATCCGTGCAAAATCTTGATGACCCCAATCTCTTGTTTTGTACGTTTTTTCCACGTGTCTTGACATCCAATGTATCCATGCAAAGTTTGGTGAAGATCTGAGTATGTCGTTTTTGACCTTATCTGGAACCTCCCATCTGAAAATTTGAAAATTCTTAAAAAATTCGTCGAAAATCTTGATGTCTCCAATCTCTTGTTTTGTACGTTTTTTCCACGTGTCTTGACATGCAAAGTATCCCTGCAACGTTTGGTGAAGATCTGAGTATGTAGTTTTTGACCTTATCTGGAACCTCCTATCTGAAAATTTGAAAATTCTTCAAAAATTCGTCGAAAATCTTGATGTCTCCAATCTCTTGTTTTGTACGTTTTTTCCACGTGTCTTGACATCCAATGTATCCCTGCAATGTTTGGTGGAGATCTGAGTATGTAGTTTTTGACCTTATCTGGGACCTCCTATCAGAAAATTTGAAAATTCTTCAAAAATTCGTCCAAAATCTTGATGTCTCCAATCTCTTGTTTTGTACGTTTTTTCCACGTGTCTCGACCTCCAATGTATCCCTGCAAAGTTTGGTGAAGATCTGAGTATGTCGTTTTTGACCTTACCTGGAACATCCTTTCTGAAAATTTGAAAATTCTTAAAAAATTCGTCGAAAATCTTGATGTCTCCAATCTCTTGTTTTGTACGTTTTTTCCACGTGTCTTGACATCCAATGTATCCCTGCAAAGTTTGGTGAAGATCTGAGTATGTAGTTTTTGACCTTATATGGAACCTCCCATCTGAAAATTTGAAAATTCCTAAAAAATCCGTCCAAAATCTTGATGACCCCAATCTCTTGTTTTGTACTTTTTTTCCACGTGTCTTGACATCCAATGTATCACTGCAAAGTTTGGTGAAGATCTGAGTATGTAGTTTTTGATCTTATCTGGAACCTCCTATCTGAAAATTTGAAAATTCTTAAAAAATTCGTCCAAAATCTTGATGTCTCCAATCTCTTGTTTTGTACGTTTTTTCCACGTGTCTTGATATCCAATGTATCCCTGCAAAGTTTGGTGAAGATCTGAGTATGTTGTTTTTGACCTTATCTGGAACATCCTTTCTGAAAATTTGAAAATTGTTAAAAAATTCGTCCAAAATCTTGATGTCTCCTATCTCTTGTTTTGTACGTTTTTTCCACGTGTCTTGACACATAATGTATCCATGCAAAGTTTGGTGAAGATCTGAGTATGTAGTTTTTGACCTTATATGGAACCTCCTATCTGAAAATTTAAAAATTCTTAAAAAATTCGTCCAAAATCTTGATGTCTCCAATCTCTTGTTTTGTACGTTTTTTCCACGTGTCTTGACATCCAATGTATCCCTGCAAAGTTTGGTGAAGATCTGAGTATGTAGTTTTTGACCTTATCTGGAACCTCCCATCTGAAAATTTGAAAATTCTTAAAAAATTCGACCAAAATCTTGATGTCTCCAATCTTTTGTTTTGTACGTTTTTTCCACGTGTCTTGACACATAATGTATCCATGCAAAGTTTGGTGAAGATCTGAGTATGTAGTTTTTGACCTTATATGGAACCTCCTATCTGAAAATTTGAAAATTCTTAAAAAATTCGTCCAAAATCTTGATGTCTCCAATCTCTTGTTTTGTACGTTTTTTCCACGTGTCTTGACATCCAATGTATCCCTGCAAAGTTTGGTGAAGATCTGAGTATGTAGTTTTTGACCTTATCTGGAACCTCCCATCTGAAAATTTGAAAATTCCTAAAAAATCCGTGCAAAATCTTGATGACCCCAATCTCTTGTTTTGTACGTTTTTTCCACGTGTCTTGACATCCAATGTATTCCTGCAATGTTTGGTGAAGATCTGAGTATGTAGTTTTTGACCTTATATGGAACCTCCTATCTGAAAATTTGAAAATTCTTAAAAAATTCGACCAAAATCTTGATGTTCCGAATCCTATGTTTTGTATGTTTTTTCCACGTGTCTTGACATCCAATGTATCCATGCAAAGTTTGGTGAAGATCTGAGTATGTAGTTTTTGACCTTATATGGAACCTCCCATCTGAAAATTTGAAAATTCCTAAAAAATTCGTCGAAAATCTTGATGTCTCCAATCTTTTGTTTTGTACGTTTTTTCCACGTGTCTTGACATCCAAAGTATCCCTGCAACGTTTGGTGAAGATCTGAGTATGTAGTTTTTGACCTTATCTGGAACCTCCTATCTGAAAATTTGAAAATTCTTAAAAAATTCGTCCAAAATCTTGATGTCTCCAATCTCTTGTTTTGTACGTTTTTCCCACGTGTCTTGACATCCAATGTATCCCTGCAAAGTTTGGTGAAGATCTGAGTATGTCGTTTTTGCCCTTATCTGGAACCTCCTATCTGAAAATTTGAAAATTCTTAAAAAATTCGTCCAAAATCTTGATGTCTCCAATCTCTTGTTTTGTACGTTTTTTCCACGTGTCTTGATATCCAATGTATCCCTGCAAAGTTTGGTGAAGATCTGAGTATGTCGTTTTTGACCTTATCTGGAACATCCTTTCTGAAAATTTGAAAATTGTTAAAAAATTCGTCCAAAATCTTGATGTCTCCAATCTCTTTTTTGTACGTTTTTTCCACGTGTCTTGACATCCAATGTATCCCTGCAAAGTTTGGTGAAGATCTGAGTATGTAGTTTTTGACCTTATCTGGAACCTCCCATCTGAAAATTTGAAAATTCTTAAAAAATTCGACCAAAATCTTGATGTCTCCAATCTTTTGTTTTGTACGTTTTTTCCACGTGTCTTGACACATAATGTATCCATGCAAAGTTTGGTGAAGATCTGAGTATGTAGTTTTTGACCTTATATGGAACCTCCTATCTGAAAATTTGAAAATTCTTAAAAAATTCGTCCAAAATCTTGATGTCTCCAATCTCTTGTTTTGTACGTTTTTTCCACGTGTCTTGACATCCAATGTATCCCTGCAAAGTTTGGTGAAGATCTGAGTATGTAGTTTTTGACCTTATCTGGAACCTCCCATCTGAAAATTTGAAAATTCCTAAAAAATCCGTGCAAAATCTTGATGACCCCAATCTCTTGTTTTGTACGTTTTTTCCACGTGTCTTGACATCCAATGTATCCTTGCAAAGTTTGGTGAAGATCTGAGTATGTCGTTTTTGACCTTATCTGGAACCTCCCATCTGAAAATTTGAAAATTCTTAAAAAATTCGTCGAAAATCTTGATGTCTCCAATCTCTTGTTTTGTACGTTTTTTCCACGTGTCTTGACATGCAAAGTATCCCTGCAACGTTTGGTGAAGATCTGAGTATGTAGTTTTTGACCTTATCTGGAACCTCCTATCTGAAAATTTGAAAATTCTTCAAAAATTCGTCGAAAATCTTGATGTCTCCAATCTCTTGTTTTGTACGTTTTTTCCACGTGTCTTGACATCCAATGTATCCCTGCAATGTTTGGTGGAGATCTGAGTATGTAGTTTTTGACCTTATCTGGGACCTCCTATCAGAAAATTTGAAAATTCTTCAAAAATTCGTCCAAAATCTTGATGTCTCCAATCTCTTGTTTTGTACGTTTTTTCCACGTGTCTCGACCTCCAATGTATCCCTGCAAAGTTTGGTGAAGATCTGAGTATGTCGTTTTTGACCTTATCTGGAACATCCTTTCTGAAAATTTGAAAATTCTTAAAAAATTCGTCGAAAATCTTGATGTCTCCAATCTCTTGTTTTGTACGTTTTTTCCACGTGTCTTGACATCCAATGTATCCCTGCAAAGTTTGGTGAAGATCTGAGTATGTAGTTTTTGACCTTATATGGAACCTCCCATCTGAAAATTTGAAAATTCCTAAAAAATCCGTCCAAAATCTTGATGACCCCAATCTCTTGTTTTGTACTTTTTTTCCACGTGTCTTGACATCCAATGTATCCCTGCAAAGTTTGGTGAAGATCTGAGTATGTAGTTTTTGATCTTATCTGGAACCTCCTATCTGAAAATTTGAAAATTCTTAAAAAATTCGTCCAAAATCTTGATGTCTCCAATCTCTTGTTTTGTACGTTTTTTCCACGTGTCTTGATATCCAATGTATCCCTGCAAAGTTTGGTGAAGATCTGAGTATGTTGTTTTTGACCTTATCTGGAACATCCTTTCTGAAAATTTGAAAATTGTTAAAAAATTCGTCCAAAATCTTGATGTCTCCTATCTCTTGTTTTGTACGTTTTTTCCACGTGTCTTGACATCCAATGTATCCCTGCAAAGTTTGGTGAAGATCTGAGTATGTAGTTTTTGACCTTATCTGGAACCTCCCATCTGAAAATTTGAAAATTCTTAAAAAATTCGACCAATAACTTGATGTCTCCAATCTCTTGTTTTGTACGTTTTTTCCACGTGTCTTGACACATAATGTATCCATGCAAAGTTTGGTGAAGATCTGAGTATGTAGTTTTTGACCTTATATGGAACCTCCTATCTGAAAATTTAAAAATTCTTAAAAAATTCGTCCAAAATCTTGATGTCTCCAATCTCTTGTTTTGTACGTTTTTTCCACGTGTCTTGACATCCAATGTATCCCTGCAAAGTTTGGTGAAGATCTGAGTATGTAGTTTTTGACCTTATCTGGAACCTCCCATCTGAAAATTTGAAAATTCTTAAAAAATTCGACCAAAATCTTGATGTCTCCAATCTTTTGTTTTGTACGTTTTTTCCACGTGTCTTGACACATAATGTATCCATGCAAAGTTTGGTGAAGATCTGAGTATGTAGTTTTTGACCTTATATGGAACCTCCTATCTGAAAATTTGAAAATTCTTAAAAAATTCGTCCAAAATCTTGATGTCTCCAATCTCTTGTTTTGTACGTTTTTTCCACGTGTCTTGACATCCAATGTATCCCTGCAAAGTTTGGTGAAGATCTGAGTATGTAGTTTTTGACCTTATCTGGAACCTCCCATCTGAAAATTTGAAAATTCCTAAAAAATCCGTGCAAAATCTTGATGACCCCAATCTCTTGTTTTGTACGTTTTTTCCACGTGTCTTGACATCCAATGTATTCCTGCAATGTTTGGTGAAGATCTGAGTATGTAGTTTTTGACCTTATATGGAACCTCCTATCTGAAAATTTGAAAATTCTTAAAAAATTCGACCAAAATCTTGATGTTCCGAATCCTATGTTTTGTATGTTTTTTCCACGTGTCTTGACATCCAATGTATCCATGCAAAGTTTGGTGAAGATCTGAGTATGTAGTTTTTGACCTTATATTGAACCTCCCATCTGAAAATTTGAAAATTCTTAAAAAATTCGTCCAAAATCTTGATGACCCCAATCTCTTGTTTTGTACGTTTTTTCCACGTGTCTTGACATCCAAAGTATCCCTGCAAAGTTTGGTGAAGATCTGAGTATGTAGTTTTTGACCTTATATGGAACCTCCTTTCTGAAAATTTGAGAATTCTTAAAAAATTCGTCCAAAATCTTGATGTCTCCAATCTCTTGTTTTGTACGTTTTTTCCACGTGTCTTGACATCCAATGTATCCATGCAAAGTTTGGTGAAGATCTGAGTATGTCGTTTTTGACCTTATCTGGAACCTCCCATCTGAAAATTTGAAAATTCTTAAAAAATTCGTCGAAAATCTTGATGTCTCCAATCTTTTGTTTTGTACGTTTTTTCCACGTGTCTTGACATGCAAAGTATCCCTGCAACGTTTGGTGAAGATCTGAGTATGTAGTTTTTGACCTTATCTGGAACCTCCTATCTGAAAATTTGAAAATTCTTAAAAAATTCGTCCAAAATCTTGATGTCTCCAATCTCTTGTTTTGTACGTTTTTCCCACGTGTCTTGACATCCAATGTATCCCTGGAAAGTTTGGTGAAGATCTGAGTATGTCGTTTTTGCCCTTATCTGGAACCTCCCATCTGAAAATTTGAAAATTCTTAAAAAATTCGTCGAAAATCTTGATGTCTCCAATCTTTTGTTTTGTACGTTTTTTCCACGTGTCTTGACATGCAAAGTATCCCTGCAACGTTTGGTGAAGATCTGAGTATGTAGTTTTTGACCTTATCTGGAACCTCCTATCTGAAAATTTGAAAATTCTTAAAAAATTCGTCCATAATCTTGATGTCTCCAATCTCTTGTTTTGTACGTTTTTTCCACGTGTCTTGACATCCAATGTATCCCTGCAAAGTTTGGCGAAGATCTGAGTATGTAGTTTTTGACCTTATATGGAACCTCCTATCTGAAAATTTGAAAATTCTTAAAAAATTCGTCCAAAATCTTGATGTCACCAATCCTATGTTTTGTATGTTTTTTCCACGTGTCTCGACATCCAATGTATCCATGCAAAGTTTGGTGAAGATCTGAGTATGTCGTTTTTGACCTTATCTGGAACCTCCCATCTGAAAATTTGAAAATTCTTAAAAAATTCGTCGAAAATCTTGATGTCTCCGATCTCTTGTTTTGTACGTTTTTTCCACGTGTCTTGACATGCAAAGTATTCCTGCAAAGTTTGGTGAAGATCTGAGTATGTAGTTTTTGACCTCATCTGGAACCTCCTATCTGAAAATTTGAAAATTCTTAAAAAATTCGTCCAAAATTTTGATGTCTCCAATCTCTTGTTTTGTACGTTTTTTCCACGTGTCTTGACATCCAATGTATCCCTGCAATGTTTGGTGAAGATCTGAGTATGTAGTTTTTGACCTTATCTGGAACCTCCCATCTGAAAATTTGAAAATTCCTAAAAAATCCGTCCAAAATCTTGATGACCCCAATCTCTTGTTTTGTACGTTTTTTCCACGTGTCTTGACATCCAATGTATCCCTGCAAAGTTTGGTGAAGATCTGAGTATGTCGTTTTTGACCTTATCTGGAACCTCCTATCTGAAAATTTGAAAATTCTTAAAAAATTCGTCCAAAATCTTGATGTCTCCAATCTCTTGTTTTGTACGTTTTTTCCACGTGTCTTGATATCCAATGTATCCCTGCAAAGTTTGGTGAAGATCTGAGTATGTCGTTTTTGACCTTATCTGGAACATCCTTTCTGAAAATTTGAAAATTGTTAAAAAATTCGTCCAAAATCTTGATGTCTCCAATCTCTTTTTTGTACGTTTTTTCCACGTGTCTTGACATCCAATGTATCCCTGCAAAGTTTGGTGAAGATCTGAGTATGTAGTTTTTGACCTTATCTGGAACCTCCCATCTGAAAATTTGAAAATTCTTAAAAAATTCGACCAAAATCTTGATGTCTCCAATCTTTTGTTTTGTACGTTTTTTCCACGTGTCTTGACACATAATGTATCCATGCAAAGTTTGGTGAAGATCTGAGTATGTAGTTTTTGATCTTATATGGAACCTCCTATCTGAAAATTTGAAAATTCTTAAAAAATTCGTCCAAAATCTTGATGTCTCCAATCTCTTGTTTTGTACGTTTTTTCCACGTGTCTTGACATCCAATGTATCCCTGCAAAGTTTGGTGAAGATCTGAGTATGTAGTTTTTGACCTTATCTGGAACCTCCCATCTGAAAATTTGAAAATTCCTAAAAAATCCGTGCAAAATCTTGATGACCCCAATCTCTTGTTTTGTACGTTTTTTCCACGTGTCTTGAGATCCAATGTATCCATGCAAAGTTTGGTGAAGATCTGAGTATGTCGTTTTTGACCTTATCTGGAACCTCCCATCTGAAAATTTGAAAATTCTTAAAAAATTCGTCGAAAATCTTGATGTCTCCAATCTCTTGTTTTGTACGTTTTTTCCACGTGTCTTGACATGCAAAGTATCCCTGCAACGTTTGGTGAAGATCTGAGTATGTAGTTTTTGACCTTGTCTGGAACCTCCTATCTGAAAATTTGAAAATTCTTCAAAAATTCGTCGAAAATCTTGATGTCTCCAATCTCTTGTTTTGTACGTTTTTTCCACGTGTCTTGACATCCAATGTATCCCTGCAACGTTTGGTGGAGATCTGAGTATGTAGTTTTTGACCTTATCTGGGACCTCCTATCAGAAAATTTGAAAATTCTTCAAAAATTCGTCCAAAATCTTGATGTCTCCAATCTCTTGTTTTGTACGTTTTTTTCACGTGTCTCGACCTCCAATGTATCCCTGCAAAGTTTGGTGAAGATCTGAGTATGTCGTTTTTGACCTTATCTGGAACATCCTTTCTGAAAATTTGAAAATTCTTAAAAAATTCGTCGAAAATCTTGATGTCTCCAATCTCTTGTTTTGTACGTTTTTTCCACGTGTCTTGACATCCATTGTATCCCTGCAAAGTTTGGTGAAGATCTGAGTATGTAGTTTTTGACCTTATATGGAACCTCCTTTCTGAAAATTTGAAAATTCTCAAAAAATTCGTCCATAATCTTGATGTCTCCAATCTCTTGTTTTGTACATTTTTTCCACGTGTCTTGACATCCAATGTATCCCTGCAAAGTTTGGTGAATATCTGAGTATGTAGTTTTTGACCTTATATGGAACCTCCTATCTGAAAATTTGAAAATTCTTAAAAAATTCGTCCAAAATCTTGATGTCACCAATCCTATGTTTTGTATGTTTTTTCCACGTGTCTCGACATCCAATGTATCCATGCAAAGTTTGGTGAAGATCTGAGTATGTCGTTTTTGACCTTATCTAGAACCTCCCATCTGAAAATTTGAAAATTCTTAAAAAATTCGTCGAAAATCTTGATGTCTCCGATCTCTTGTTTTGTACGTTTTTTCCACGTGTCTTGACATGCAAAGTATTCCTGCAAAGTTTGGTGAAGATCTGAGTATGTAGTTTTTGACCTCATCTGGAACCTCCTATCTGAAAATTTGAAAATTCTTAAAAAATTCGTCCAAAATTTTGATGTCTCCAATCTCTTGTTTTGTACGTTTTTTCCACGTGTCTTGACATCCAATGTATCCCTGCAATGTTTGGTGAAGATCTGAGTATGTAGTTTTTGACCTTATCTGGAACCTCCCATCTGAAAATTTGAAAATTCCTAAAAAATCCGTCCAAAATCTTGATGACCCCAATCTCTTGTTTTGTACGTTTTTTCCACGTGTCTTGACATCCAATGTATCCCTGCAAAGTTTGGTGAAGATCTGAGTATGTAGTTTTTGACCTTATCTGGAACCTCCTATCTGAAAATTTGAAAATTCTTAAAAAATTCGTCCAAAATCTTGATGTCTCCAATCTCTTGTTTTGTACGTTTTTTCCACGTGTCTTGATATCCAATGTATCCCTGCAAAGTTTGGTGAAGATCTGAGTATGTCGTTTTTGACCTTATCTGGAACATCCTTTCTGAAAATTTGAAAATTGTTAAAAAATTCGTCCAAAATCTTGATGTCTCCAATCTCTTTTTTGTACGTTTTTTCCACGTGTCTTGACATCCAATGTATCCCTGCAAAGTTTGGTGAAGATCTGAGTATGTAGTTTTTGACCTTATCTGGAACCTCCCATCTGAAAATTTGAAAATTCTTAAAAAATTCGACCAAAATCTTGATGTCTCCAATCTTTTGTTTTGTACGTTTTTTCCACGTGTCTTGACACATAATGTATCCATGCAAAGTTTGGTGAAGATCTGAGTATGTAGTTTTTGACATTATATGGAACCTCCTATCTGAAAATTTGAAAATTCTTAAAAAATTCGTCCAAAATCTTGATGTCTCCAATCTCTTGTTTTGTACGTTTTTTCCACGTGTCTTGACATCCATTGTATCCCTGCAAAGTTTGGTGAAGATCTGAGTATGTAGTTTTTGACCTTATCTGGAACCTCCTATCTGAAAATTTGAAAATTCCTAAAAAATCCGTGCAAAATCTTGATGACCCCAATCTCTTGTTTTGTACGTTTTTTCCACGTGTCTTGACATCCAATGTATTCCTGCAATGTTTGGTGAAGATCTGAGTATGTAGTTTTTGACCTTATATGGAACCTCCTATCTGAAAATTTGAAAATTCTTAAAAAATTCGACCAAAATCTTGATGTTCCGAATCCTATGTTTTGTATGTTTTTTCCACGTGTCTTGACATCCAATGTATCCATGCAAAGTTTGGTGAAGATCTGAGTATGTAGTTTTTGACCTTATATTGAACCTCCCATCTGAAAATTTGAAAATTCTTAAAAAAATCGTCCAAAATCTTGATGACCCCAATCTCTTGTTTTGTACGTTTTTTCCACGTGTCTTGACATCCAAAGTATCCCAGCAAAGTTTGGTGAAGATCTGAGTATGTAGTTTTTGACCTTATATGGAACCTCCTTTCTGAAAATTTGAGAATTCTTAAAAAATTCGTCCAAAATCTTGATGTCTCCAATCTCTTGTTTTGTACGTTTTTTCCACGTGTCTTGACATCCAATGTATCCATGCAAAGTTTGGTGAAGATCTGAGTATGTCGTTTTTGACCTTATCTGGAACCTCCCATCTGAAAATTTGAAAATTCTTAAAAAATTCGTCGAAAATCTTGATGTCTCCAATCTTTTGTTTTGTACGTTTTTTCCACGTGTCTTGACATGCAAAGTATCCCTGCAACGTTTGGTGAAGATCTGAGTATGTAGTTTTTGACCTTATCTGAAAATTTGAAAATTCTTCAAAAATTCGTCGAAAATCTTGATGTCTCCAATCTCTTGTTTTGTACGTTTTTTCCACGTGTCTTGACATCCAATGTATTCCTGCAATGTTTGGTGGAGATCTGAGTATGTAGTTTTAGACCTTATCTGGAACCTCCTATCTGAAAATTTGAAAATTCTTCAAAAATTCGTCCAAAATCTTGATGTCTCCAATCTCTTGTTTTGTACGTTTTTTCCACGTGTCTCGACCTCCAATGGATCCCTGCAAAGTTTGGTGAAGATCTGAGTATGTCGTTTTTGACCTTATCTTTAACATCCTTTCTGAAAATTTGAAAATTCTTAAAAAATTCGTCGAAAATCTTGATGTCTCCAATCTCTTGTTTTGTACGTTTTTTCCACGTGTCTTGACATCCAATGTATCCCTGCAAAGTTTGGTGAAGATCTGAGTATGTAGTTTTTGACCTTATATGGAACCTCCTATCTGAAAATTTGAAAATTCTTAAAAAATTCGTCCAAAATCTTGATGTCTCCAATCTCTTGTTTTGTACGTTTTTTCCACGTGTCTCGACCTCCAATGGATCCCTGCAAAGTTTGGTGAAGATCTGAGTATGTCGTTTTTGACCTTATCTGGAACCTCCCATCTGAAAATTTGAAAATTCGTCGAAAATCTTGATGTCTCCGATCTCTTGTTTTGTACGTTTTTTCCACGCGTCTTGACATGCAAAGTATTCCTGCAAAGTTTGGTGAAGATCTGAGTATGTAGTTTTTGACCTCATCTGGAACCTCCTATCTGAAAATTTGAAAATTCTTAAAAAATTCGTCCAAAATCTTGATGTCTCCAATCTCTTGTTTTGTACGTTTTTTCCACGTGTCTTGACATCCAATGTATTCCTGCAATGTTTGGTGAAGATCTGAGTATGTAGTTTTTGACCTTATATGGAACCTCCTATCTGAAAATTTGAAAATTCTTAAAAATTCGACCAAAATCTTGATGTTCCGAATCCTATGTTTTGTATGTTTTTTCCACGTGTCTTGACATCCAATGTATCCATGCAAAGTTTGGTGAAGATCTGAGTATGTAGTTTTTGACCTTATATTGAACCTCCCATCTGAAAATTTGAAAATTCTTAAAAAATTCGTCCAAAATCTTGCTGACCCCAATCTCTTGTTTTGTACGTTTTTTCCACGTGTCTTGACATCCAAAGTATCCCTGCAAAGTTTGGTGAAGATCTGAGTATGTAGTTTTTGACCTTATGTGGAACCTCCTTTCTGAAAATTTGAGAATTCTTAAAAAATTCGTCCAAAATCTTGATGTCTCCAATCTCTTGTTTTGTACGTTTTTTCCACGTGTCTTGACATCCAATGTATCCATGCAAAGTTTGGTGAAGATCTGAGTATGTCGTTTTTGACCTTATCTGGAACCTCCCATCTGAAAATTTGAAAATTCTTAAAAAATTCGTCGAAAATCTTGATGTCTCCAATCTTTTGTTTTGTACGTTTTTTCCACGTGTCTTGACATGCAAAGTATCCCTGCAACGTTTGGTGAAGATCTGAGTATGTAGTTTTTGACCTTATCTGGAACCTCCTATCTGAAAATTTGAAAATTCTTAAAAAATTCGTCCAAAATCTTGATGTCTCCAATCTCTTGTTTTGTACGTTTTTCCCACGTGTCTTGACATCCAATGTATCCCTGCAAAGTTTGGTGAAGATCTGAGTATGTCGTTTTTGCCCTTATCTGGAACCTCCCATCTGAAAATTTGAAAATTCTTAAAAAATTCGTCGAAAATCTTGATGTCTCCAATCTTTTGTTTTGTACGTTTTTTCCACGTGTCTTGACATGCAAAGTATCCCTGCAACGTTTGGTGAAGATCTGAGTATGTAGTTTTTGACCTTATCTGGAACCTCCTATCTGAAAATTTGAAAATTCTTAAAAAATTCGTCCATAATCTTGATGTCTCCAATCTCTTGTTTTGTACGTTTTTTCCACGTGTCTTGACATCCAATGTATCCCTGCAAAGTTTGGTGAAGATCTGAGTATGTAGTTTTTGACCTTATATGGAACCTCCTATCTGAAAATTTGAAAATTCTTAAAAAATTCGTCCAAAATCTTGATGTCACCAATCCTATGTTTTGTATGTTTTTTCCACGTGTCTCGACATCCAATGTATCCATGCAAAGTTTGGTGAAGATCTGAGTATGTCGTTTTTGACCTTATCTGGAACCTCCCATCTGAAAATTTGAAAATTCTTAAAAAATTCGTCGAAAATCTTGATGTCTCCGATCTCTTGTTTTGTACGTTTTTTCCACGTGTCTTGACATGCAAAGTATTCCTGCAAAGTTTGGTGAAGATCTGAGTATGTAGTTTTTGACCTCATCTGGAACCTCCTATCTGAAAATTTAAAAATTCTTAAAAAATTCGTCCAAAATTTTGATGTCTCCAATCTCTTGTTTTGTACGTTTTTTCCACGTGTCTTGACATCCAATGTATCCCTGCAATGTTTGGTGAAGATCTGAGTATGTAGTTTTTGACCTTATCTGGAACCTCCCATCTGAAAATTTGAAAATTCCTAAAAAATCCGTCCAAAATCTTGATGACCCCAATCTCTTGTTTTGTACGTTTTTTCCACGTGTCTTGACATCCAATGTATCCCTGCAAAGTTTGGTGAAGATCTGAGTATGTCGTTTTTGACCTTATCTGGAACCTCCTATCTGAAAATTTGAAAATTCTTAAAAAATTCGTCCAAAATCTTGATGTCTCCAATCTCTTGTTTTGTACGTTTTTTCCACGTGTCTTGATATCCAATGTATCCCTGCAAAGTTTGGTGAAGATCTGAGTATGTCGTTTTTGACCTTATCTGGAACATCCTTTCTGAAAATTTGAAAATTGTTAAAAAATTCGTCCAAAATCTTGATGTCTCCAATCTCTTTTTTGTACGTTTTTTCCACGTGTCTTGACATCCAATGTATCCCTGCAAAGTTTGGTGAAGATCTGAGTATGTAGTTTTTGACCTTATCTGGAACCTCCCATCTGAAAATTTGAAAATTCTTAAAAAATTCGACCAAAATCTTGATGTCTCCAATCTTTTGTTTTGTACGTTTTTTCCACGTGTCTTGACACATAATGTATCCATGCAAAGTTTGGTGAAGATCTGAGTATGTAGTTTTTGACCTTATATGGAACCTCCTATCTGAAAATTTGAAAATTCTTAAAAAATTCGTCCAAAATCTTGATGTCTCCAATCTCTTGTTTTGTACGTTTTTTCCACGTGTCTTGACATCCAATGTATCCCTGCAAAGTTTGGTGAAGATCTGAGTATGTAGTTTTTGACCTTATCTGGAACCTCCCATCTGAAAATTTGAAAATTCCTAAAAAATCCGTGCAAAATCTTGATGACCCCAATCTCTTGTTTTGTACGTTTTTTCCACGTGTCTTGAGATCCAATGTATCCATGCAAAGTTTGGTGAAGATCTGAGTATGTCGTTTTTGACCTTATCTGGAACCTCCCATCTGAAAATTTGAAAATTCTTAAAAAATTCGTTGAAAATCTTGATGTCTCCAATCTCTTGTTTTGTACGTTTTTTCCACGTGTCTTGACATGCAAAGTATCCCTGCAACGTTTGGTGAAGATCTGAGTATGTAGTTTTTGACCTTGTCTGGAACCTCCTATCTGAAAATTTGAAAATTCTTCAAAAATTCGTCGAAAATCTTGATGTCTCCAATCTCTTGTTTTGTACGTTTTTTCCACGTGTCTTGACATCCAATGTATCCCTGCAATGTTTGGTGGAGATCTGAGTATGTAGTTTTTGACCTTATCTGGGACCTCCTATCAGAAAATTTGAAAATTCTTCAAAAATTCGTCCAAAATCTTGATGTCTCCAATCTCTTGTTTTGTACGTTTTTTCCACGTGTCTCGACCTCCAATGTATCCCTGCAAAGTTTGGTGAAGATCTGAGTATGTCGTTTTTGACCTTATCTGGAACATCCTTTCTGAAAATTTGAAAATTCTTAAAAAATTCGTCGAAAATCTTGATGTCTCCAATCTCTTGTTTTGTACGTTTTTTCCACGTGTCTTGACATCCAATGTATCCCTGCAAAGTTTGGTGAAGATCTGAGTATGTAGTTTTTGACCTTATATGGAACCTCCTTTCTGAAAATTTGAAAATTCTCAAAAAATTCGTCCATAATCTTGATGTCTCCAATCTCTTGTTTTGTACGTTTTTTCCACGTGTCTTGACATCCAATGTATCCCTGCAAAGTTTGGTGAAGATCTGAGTATGTAGTTTTTGACCTTATATGGAACCTCCTATCTGAAAATTTGAAAATTCTTAAAAAATTCGTCCAAAATCTTGATGTCACCAATCCTATGTTTTGTATGTTTTTTCCACGTGTCTTGACATCCAATGTATCCATGCAAAGTTTGGTGAAGATCTGAGTATGTCGTTTTTGACCTTATCTTTAACCTCCCATCTGAAAATTTGAAAATTCTTAAAAAATTCGTCGAAAATCTTGATGTCTCCGATCTCTTGTTTTGTACGTTTTTTCCACGTGTCTTGACATGCAAAGTATTCCTGCAAAGTTTGGTGAAGTTCTGAGTATGTAGTTTTTGACCTCATCTGGAACCTCCTATCTGAAAATTTGAAAATTCTTAAAAAAATCGTCCAAAATTTTGATGTCTCCAATCTCTTGTTTTGTACGTTTTTTCCACGTGTCTTGACATCCAATGTATCCCTGCAATGTTTGGTGAAGATCTGAGTATGTAGTTTTTGACCTTATCTGGAACCTCCCATCTGAAAATTTGAAAATTCCTAAAAAATCCGTCCAAAATCTTGATGACCCCAATCTCTTGTTTTGTACGTTTTTTCCACGTGTCTTGACATCCAATGTATCCCTGCAAAGTTTGGTGAAGATCTGAGTATGTAGTTTTTGACCTTATCTGGAACCTCCTATCTGAAAATTTGAAAATTCTTAAAAAATTCGTCCAAAATCTTGATGTCTCCAATCTCTTGTTTTGTACGTTTTTTCCACGTGTCTTGATATCCAATGTATCCCTGCAAAGTTTGGTGAAGATCTGAGTATGTCGTTTTTGACCTTATCTGGAACATCCTTTCTGAAAATTTGAAAATTGTTAAAAAATTCGTCCAAAATCTTGATGTCTCCAATCTCTTTTTTGTACGTTTTTTCCACGTGTCTTGACATCCAATGTATCCCTGCAAAGTTTGGTGAAGATCTGAGTATGTAGTTTTTGACCTTATCTGGAACCTCCCATCTGAAAATTTGAAAATTCTTAAAAAATTCGACCAAAATCTTGATGTCTCCAATCTTTTGTTTTGTACGTTTTTTCCACGTGTCTTGACACATAATGTATCCATGCAAAGTTTGGTGAAGATCTGAGTATGTAGTTTTTGACCTTATATGGAACCTCCTATCTGAAAATTTGAAAATTCTTAAAAAATTCGTCCAAAATCTTGATGTCTCCAATCTCTTGTTTTGTACGTTTTTTCCACGTGTCTTGACATCCATTGTATCCCTGCAAAGTTTGGTGAAGATCTGAGTATGTAGTTTTTGACCTTATCTGGAACCTCCCATCTGAAAATTTGAAAATTCCTAAAAAATCCGTGCAAAATCTTGATGACCCCAATCTCTTGTTTTGTACGTTTTTTCCACGTGTCTTGACATCCAATGTATTCCTGCAATGTTTGGTGAAGATCTGAGTATGTAGTTTTTGAGCTTATATGGAACCTCCTATCTGAAAATTTGAAAATTCTTAAAAAATTCGACCAAAATCTTGATGTTCCGAATCCTATGTTTTGTATGTTTTTTCCACGTGTCTTGACATCCAATGTATCCATGCAAAGTTTGGTGAAGATCTGAGTATGTAGTTTTTGACCTTATATTGAACCTCCCATCTGAAAATTTGAAAATTCTTAAAAAATTCGTCCAAAATCTTGATGACCCCAATCTCTTGTTTTGTACGTTTTTTCCACGTGTCTTGACATCCAAAGTATCCCTGCAAAGTTTGGTGAAGATCTGAGTATGTAGTTTTTGACCTTATATGGAACCTCCTTTCTGAAAATTTGAGAATTCTTAAAAAATTCGTCCAAAATCTTGATGTCTCCAATCTCTTGTTTTGTACGTTTTTTCCACGTGTCTTGACATCCAATGTATCCATGCAAAGTTTGGTGAAGATCTGAGTATGTCGTTTTTGACCTTATCTGGAACCTCCCATCTGAAAATTTGAAAATTCTTAAAAAATTCGTCGAAAATCTTGATGTCTCCAATCTTTTGTTTTGTACGTTCTTTCCACGTGTCTTGACATGCAAAGTATCCCTGCAACGTTTGGTGAAGATCTGAGTATGTAGTTTTTGACCTTATCTGGAACCTCCTATCTGAAAATTTGAAAATTCTTCAAAAATTCGTCGAAAATCTTGATGTCTCCAATCTCTTGTTTTGTACGTTTTTTCCACGTGTCTTGACATCCAATGTATTCCTGCAATGTTTGGTGGAGATCTGAGTATGTAGTTTTAGACCTTATCTGGAACCTCCTATCTGAAAATTTGAAAATTCTTCAAAAATTCGTCGAAAATCTTGATGTCTCCAATCTCTTGTTTTGTACGTTTTTTCCACGTGTCTCGACCTCCAATGGATCCCTGCAAAGTTTGGTGAAGATCTGAGTATGTCGTTTTTGACCTTATCTGGAACATCCTTTCTGAAAATTTGAAAATTCTTAAAAAATTCGTCGAAAATCTTGATGTCTCCAATCTCTTGTTTTGTACGTTTTTTCCACGTGTCTTGACATCCAATGTATCCCTGCAAAGTTTGGTGAAGATCTGAGTATGTAGTTTTTGACCTTATATGGAACCTCCTATCTGAAAATTTGAAAATTCTTAAAAAATTCGTCCAAAATCTTGATGTCTCCAATCTCTTGTTTTGTACGTTTTTTCCACGTGTCTCGACCTCCAATGGATCCCTGCAAAGTTTGGTGAAGATCTGAGTATGTCGTTTTTGACCTTATCTGGAACCTCCCATCTGAAAATTTGAAAATTCTTAAAAATTTCGTCGAAAATCTTGATGTCTCCGATCTCTTGTTTTGTACGTTTTTTCCACGTGTCTTGACATGCAAAGTATTCCTGCAAAGTTTGGTGAAGATCTGAGTATGTAGTTTTTGACCTCATCTGGAACCTCCTATCTGAAAATTTGAAAATTCTTCAAAAATTCGTCGAAAATCTTGATGTCTCCAATCTCTTGTTTTGTACGTTTTTTCCACGTGTCTTGACATCCAATGTATCCCTGCAATGTTTGGTGAAGATCTGAGTATGTAGTTTTTGACCTTATCTGGAACCTCCCATCTGAAAATTTGAAAATTCCTAAAAAATCCGTCCAAAATCTTGATGACCCCAATCTCTTGTTTTGTACGTTTTTTCCACGTGTCTTGACATCCAATGTATCCCTGCAAAGTTTGGTGAAGATCTGAGTATGTAGTTTTTGATCTTATCTGGAACCTCCTATCTGAAAATTTGAAAATTCTTAAAAAATTCGTCCAAAATCTTGATGTCTCCAATCTCTTGTTTTGTACGTTTTTTCCACGTGTCTTGATATCCAATGTATCCCTGCAAAGTTTGGTGAAGATCTGAGTATGTCGTTTTTGACCTTATCTGGAACATCCTTTCTGAAAATTTGAAAATTGTTAAAAAATTCGTCCAAAATCTTGATGTCTCCTATCTCTTGTTTTGTACGTTTTTTCCACGTGTCTTGACATCCAATGTATCCCTGCAAAGTTTGGTGAAGATCTGAGTATGTAGTTTTTGACCTTATCTGGAACCTCCCATCTGAAAATTTGAAAATTCTTAAAAAATTCGACCAATATCTTGATGTCTCCAATCTCTTGTTTTGTACGTTTTTTCCACGTGTCTTGACACATAATGTATCCATGCAAAGTTTGGTGAAGATCTGAGTATGTAGTTTTTGACCTTATATGGAACCTCCTATCTGAAAATTTAAAAATTCTTAAAAAATTCGTCCAAAATCTTGATGTCTCCAATCTCTTGTTTTGTACGTTTTTTCCACGTGTCTTGACATCCAATGTATCCCTGCAAAGTTTGGTGAAGATCTGAGTATGTAGTTTTTGACCTTATCTGGAACCTCCCATCTGAAAATTTGAAAATTCCTAAAAAATCCGTCCAAAATCTTGATGACCCCAATCTCTTGTTTTGTACGTTTTTTCCACGTGTCTTGACATTCAATGTATCCCTGCAAAGTTTGGTGAAGATCTGAGTATGTAGTTTTTGACCTTATATGGAACCTCCTTTCTGAAAATTTGAAAATTCTTAAAAAATTCGTCCAAAATCTTGATGACCCCAATCTCTTGTTTTGTACGTTTTTTCCACGTGTCTTGACATCCAATGTATCCCTGCAAAGTTTGGTGAAGATCTGAGTTTGTAGTTTTTGACCTTATATGGAACCTCCTTTCTGAAAATTTGAGAATTCTTAAAAAATTCGTCCAAAATCTTGATGTCTCCAATCTCTTGTTTTGTACGTTTTTTCCACGTGTCTTGACATCCAATGTATCCATGCAAAGTTTGGTGAAGATCTGAGTATGTCGTTTTTGACCTTATCTGGAACCTCCCATCTGAAAATTTGAAAATTCTTAAAAAATTCGTCGAAAATCTTGATGTCTCCAATCTCTTGTTTTGTACGTTTTTTCCACGTGTCTTGACATGCAAAGTATCCCTGCAACGTTTGGTGAAGATCTGAGTATGTAGTTTTTGACCTTATCTGGAACCTCCTATCTGAAAATTTGAAAATTCTTCAAAAATTCGTCGAAAATCTTGATGTCTCCAATCTCTTGTTTTGTACGTTTTTTCCACGTGTCTTGACCTCCAATGTATCCCTGCAAAGTTTGGTGAAGATCTGAGTATGTCGTTTTTGACCTTATCTGGAACATCCTTTCTGAAAATTTGAAAATTCTTAAAAAATTCGTCCAAAATTTGATGTCTCCAATCTCTTGTTTTGTACGTTTTTTCCACGTGTCTTGACATCCAATGTATCCCTGCAAAGTTTGGTGAAGATCTGAGTATGTCGTTTTTGACCTTATCTGGAACATCCTTTCTGAAAATTTCAAAATTCTTAAAAAATTCGTCCAAAATCTTGATGTCTCCAATCTCTTGTTTTGTACGTTTTTTCCACGTGTCTTGACATGCAAAGTATCCCTGCAACGTTTGGTGAAGATCTGAGTATGTAGTTTTTGACCTTATCTGGAACCTCCTATCTGAAAATTTGAAAATTCTTCAAAAATTCGTCGAAAATCTTGATGTCTCCAATCTCTTGTTTTGTACGTTTTTTCCACGTGTCTTGACATCCAATGTATCCCTGCAATGTTTGGTGGAGATCTGAGTATGTAGTTTTTGACCTTATCTGGGACCTCCTATCAGAAAATTTGAAAATTCTTCAAAAATTCGTCCAAAATCTTGATGTCTCCAATCTCTTGTTTTGTACGTTTTTTCCACGTGTCTCGACCTCCAATGTATCCCTGCAAAGTTTGGTGAAGATCTGAGTATGTCGTTTTTGACCTTATCTGGAACATCCTTTCTGAAAATTTGAAAATTCTTAAAAAATTCGTCGAAAATCTTGATGTCTCCAATCTCTTGTTTTGTACGTTTTTTCCACGTGTCTTGACATCCAATGTATCCCTGCAAAGTTTGGTGAAGATCTGAGTATGTAGTTTTTGACCTTATATGGAACCTCCCATCTGAAAATTTGAAAATTCCTAAAAAATCCGTCCAAAATCTTGATGACCCCAATCTCTTGTTTTGTACTTTTTTTCCACGTGTCTTGACATCCAATGTATCCCTGCAAAGTTTGGTGAAGATCTGAGTATGTAGTTTTTGATCTTATTTGGAACCTCCTATCTGAAAATTTGAAAATTCTTAAAAAATTCGTCCAAAATCTTGATGTCTCCAATCTCTTGTTTTGTACGTTTTTTCCACGTGTCTTGATATCCAATGTATCCCTGCAAAGTTTGGTGAAGATCTGAGTATGTTGTTTTTGACCTTATCTGGAACATCCTTTCTGAAAATTTGAAAATTGTTAAAAAATTCGTCCAAAATCTTGATGTCTCCTATCTCTTGTTTTGTACGTTTTTTCCACGTGTCTTGACATCCAATGTATCCCTGCAAAGTTTGGTGAAGATCTGAGTATGTAGTTTTTGACCTTATCTGGAACCTCCCATCTGAAAATTTGAAAATTCTTAAAAAATTCGACCAATATCTTGATGTCTCCAATCTCTTGTTTTGTACGTTTTTTCCACGTGTCTTGACACATAATGTATCCATGCAAAGTTTGGTGAAGATCTGAGTATGTAGTTTTTGACCTTATATGGAACCTCCTATCTGAAAATTTAAAAATTCTTAAAAAATTCGTCCAAAATCTTGATGTCTCCAATCTCTTGTTTTGTACGTTTTTTCCACGTGTCTTGACATCCAATGTATCCCTGCAAAGTTTGGTGAAGATCTGAGTATGTAGTTTTTGACCTTATCTGGAACCTCCCATCTGAAAATTTGAAAATTCTTAAAAAATTCGACCAAAATCTTGATGTCTCCAATCTTTTGTTTTGTACGTTTTTTCCACGTGTCTTGACACATAATGTATCCATGCAAAGTTTGGTGAAGATCTGAGTATGTAGTTTTTGACCTTATATGGAACCTCCTATCTGAAAATTTGAAAATTCTTAAAAAATTCGTCCAAAATCTTGATGTCTCCAATCTCTTGTTTTGTACGTTTTTTCCACGTGTCTTGACATCCAATGTATCCCTGCAAAGTTTGGTGAAGATCTGAGTATGTAGTTTTTGACCTTATCTGGAACCTCCCATCTGAAAATTTGAAAATTCCTAAAAAATCCGTGCAAAATCTTGATGACCCCAATCTCTTGTTTTGTACGTTTTTTCCACGTGTCTTGACATCCAATGTATTCCTGCAATGTTTGGTGAAGATCTGAGTATGTAGTTTTTGACCTTATATGGAACCTCCTATCTGAAAATTTGAAAATTCTTAAAAAATTCGACCAAAATCTTGATGTTCCGAATCCTATGTTTTGTATGTTTTTTCCACGTGTCTTGACATCCAATGTATCCATGCAAAGCTTGGTGAAGATCTGAGTATGTAGTTTTTGACCTTATATTGAACCTCCCATTTGAAAATTTGAAAATTCTTAAAAAATTCGTCGAAAATCTTGATGACCCCAATCTCTTGTTTTGTACGTTTTTTCCACGTGTCTTGACATCCAAAGTATCCCTGCAAAGTTTGGTGAAGATCTGAGTATGTAGTTTTTGACCTTATATGGAACCTCCTTTCTGAAAATTTGAGAATTCTTAAAAAATTCGTCCAAAATCTTGATGTCTCCAATCTCTTGTTTTGTACGTTTTTTCCACGTGTCTTGACATCCAATGTATCCATGCGAAGTTTGGTGAAGATCTGAGTATGTCGTTTTTGACCTTATCTGGAACCTCCCATCTGAAAATTTGAAAATTCTTCAAAAATTCGTCCAAAATCTTGATGTCTCCAATCTCTTGTTTAGTACGTTTTTTCCACGTGTCTCGACCTCCAATGGATCCCTGCAAAGTTTGGTGAAGATCTGAGTATGTCGTTTTTGACCTTATCTGGAACATCCTTTCTGAAAATTTGAAAATTCTTAAAAAATTCGTCGAAAATCTTGATGTCTCCAATCTCTTGTTTTGTACGTTTTTTCCACGTGTCTTGACATCCAATGTATCCCTGCAAAGTTTGGTGAAGATCTGAGTATGTAGTTTTTGACCTTATATGGAACCTCCTATCTGAAAATTTGAAAATTCTTAAAAAATTCGTCCAAAATCTTGATGTCTCCAATCTCTTGTTTTGTACGTTTTTTCCACGTGTCTCGACCTCCAATGGATCCCTGCAAAGTTTGGTGAAGATCTGAGTATGTCGTTTTTGACCTTATCTGGAACCTCCCATCTGAAAATTTGAAAATTCTTAAAAAATTCGTCGAAAATCTTGATGTCTCCGATCTCTTGTTTTGTACGTTTTTTCCACGTGTCTTGACATGCAAAGTATTCCTGCAAAGTTTGGTGAAGATCTGAGTATGTAGTTTTTGACCTCATCTGGAACCTCCTATCTGAAAATTTGAAAATTCTTAAAAAATTCGTCCAAAATCTTGATGTCTCCAATCTCTTGTTTTGTACGTTTTTTCCACGTGTCTTGACATCCAATGTATCCCTGCAATGTTTGGTGAAGATCTGAGTATGTAGTTTTTGACCTTATCTGGAACCTCCCATCTGAAAATTTGAAAATTCCTAAAAAATCCGTCCAAAATCTTGATGACCCCAATCTCTTGTTTTGTACTTTTTTTCCACGTGTCTCGACCTCCAATGTATCCCTGCAAAGTTTGGTGAAGATCTGAGTATGTAGTTTTTGACCTTATATGGAACCTCCTATCTGAAAATTTGAAAATTCTTAAAAAATTCGTCCAAAATCTTGATGTCACCAATCCTATGTTTTGTATGTTTTTTCCACGTGTCTTGACATCCAATGTATCCATGCAAAGTTTGGTGAAGATCTGAGTATGTCGTTTTTGACCTTATCTGGAACCTCCCATCTGAAAATTTGAAAATTCTTAAAAAATTCGTCGAAAATCTTGATGTCTCCGATCTCTTGTTTTGTACGTTTTTTCCACGTGTCTTGACATGCAAAGTATTCCTGCAAAGTTTGGTGAAGATCTGAGTATGTCGTTTTTGACCTTATCTGGAACATCCTTTCTGAAAATTTGAAAATTGTTAAAAAATTCGTCCAAAATCTTGATGTCTCCAATCTCTTTTTTGTACGTTTTTTCCACGTGTCTTGACATCCAATGTATCCCTGCAAAGTTTGGTGAAGATCTGAGTATGTAGTTTTTGACCTTATCTGGAACCTCCCATCTGAAAATTTGAAAATTCTTAAAAAATTCGACCAAAATCTTGATGTCTCCAATCTTTTGTTTTGTACGTTTTTTCCACGTGTCTTGACACATAATGTATCCATGCAAAGTTTGGTGAAGATCTGAGTATGTAGTTTTTGACCTTATATGGAACCTCCTATCTGAAAATTTGAAAATTCTTAAAAAATTCGTCCAAAATCTTGATGTCTCCAATCTCTTGTTTTGTACGTTTTTTCCACGTGTCTTGACATCCAATGAGTCCCTGCAAAGTTTGGTGAAGATCTGAGTATGTAGTTTTTGACCTTATCTGGAACCTCCCATCTGAAAATTTGAAAATTCCTAAAAAATCCGTGCAAAATCTTGATGACCCCAATCTCTTGTTTTGTACGTTTTTTCCACGTGTCTTGACATCCAATGTATCCATGCAAAGTTTGGTGAAGATCTGAGTATGTCGTTTTTGACCTTATCTGGAACCTCCCATCTGAAAATTTGAAAATTCTTAAAAAATTCGTCGAAAAACTTGATGTCTCCAATCTCTTGTTTTGTACGTTTTTTCCACGTGTCTTGACATCCAATGTATCTATGCAATGTTTGGTGGAGATCTGAGTATGTAGTTTTTGAACTTATCTGGGACCTCCTATCAGAAAATTTGAAAATTCTTCAAAAATTCGTCCAAAATCTTGATGTCTCCAATCTCTTGTTTTGTACGTTTTTTCCACGTGTCTCGACCTCCAATGTATCCCTGCAAAGTTTGGTGAAGATCTGAGTATGTCGTTTTTGACCTTATCTGGAACATCCTTTCTGAAAATTTGAAAATTCTTAAAAAATTCGTCGAAAATCTTGATGTCTCCAATCTCTTGTTTTGTACGTTTTTTCCACGTGTCTTGACATCCAATGTATCCCTGCAAAGTTTGGTGAAGATCTGAGTATGTAGTTTTTGACCTTATATGGAACCTCCTTTCTGAAAATTTGAAAATTCTCAAAAAATTCGTCCATAATCTTGATGTCTCCAATCTCTTGTTTTGTACGTTTTTTCCACGTGTCTTGACATCCAATGTATCCCTGCAAAGTTTGGTGAAGATCTGAGTATGTAGTTTTTGACCTTATATGGAACCTCCTATCTGAAAATTTGAAAATTGTTAAAAAATTCGTCCAAAATCTTGATGTCTCCAATCTCTTTTTTGTACGTTTTTTCCACGTGTCTTGACATCCAATGTATCCCTGCAAAGTTTGGTGAAGATCTGAGTATGTAGTTTTTAACCTTATATGGAACCTCCCATCTGAAAATTTGAAAATTCTTAAAAAATTCGACCAAAATCTTGATGTGTCCAATCTTTTGTTTTGTACGTTTTTTCCACGTGTCTTGACACATAATGTATCCATGCAAAGTTTGGTGAAGATCTGAGTATGTAGTTTTTGACCTTATATGGAACCTCCTATCTGAAAATTTGAAAATTCTTAAAAAATTCGTCCAAAATCTTGATGTCTCCAATCTCTTGTTTTGTACGTTTTTTCCACGTGTCTTGACATCCAATGTATCCCTGCAAAGTTTGGTGAAGATCTGAGTATGTAGTTTTTGACCTTATCTGGAACCTCCCATCTGAAAATTTGAAAATTCCTAAAAAATCCGTGCAAAATCTTGATGACCCCAATCTCTTGTTTTGTACGTTTTTTCCACGTGTCTTGACATCCAATGTATCCATGCAAAGTTTGGTGAAGATCTGAGTATGTCGTTTTTGACCTTATCTGGAACCTCCCATCTGAAAATTTGAAAATTCTTAAAAAATTCGTCGATAATCTTGATGTCTCCAATCTCTTGTTTTGTACGTTTTTTCCACGTGTCTTGACATGCAAAGTATCCCTGCAACGTTTGGTGAAGATCTGAGTATGTAGTTTTTGACCTTATCTGGAACCTCCTATCTGAAAATTTGAAAATTCTTCAAAAATTCGTCGAAAATCTTGATGTCTCCAATCTCTTGTTTTGTACGTTTTTTCCACGTGTCTTGACATCCAATGTATCCCTGCAATGTTTGGTGGAGATCTGAGTATGTAGTTTTTGACCTTATCTGGGACCTCCTATCAGAAAATTTGAAAATTCTTCAAAAATTCGTCCAAAATCTTGATGTCTCCAATCTCTTGTTTTGTACGTTTTTCCACGTGTCTCGACCTCCAATGTATCCCTGCAAAGTTTGGTGAAGATCTGAGTATGTCGTTTTTGACCATATCTGGAACATCCTTTCTGAAAATTTGAAAATTCTTAAAAAATTCGTCGAAAATCTTGATGTCTCCAATCTCTTGTTTTGTACGTTTTTTCCACGTGTCTTGACATCCAATGTATCCCTGCAAAGTTTGGTGAAGATCTGAGTATGTAGTTTTTGACCTTATATGGAACCTCCTTTCTGAAAATTTGAAAATTCTCAAAAAATTCGTCCATAATCTTGATGTCTCCAATCTCTTGTTTTGTACGTTTTTTCCACGTGTCTTGACATCCAATGTATCCCTGCAAAGTTTGGTGAAGATCTGAGTATGTAGTTTTTGACCTTATATGGAACCTCCTATCTGAAAATTTGAAAATTCTTAAAAAATTTGTCCAAAATCTTGATGTCACCAATCCTATGTTTTGTATGTTTTTTCCACGTGTCTTGACATCCAATGTATCCATGCAAAGTTTGGTGAAGATCTGAGTATGTCGTTTTTGACCTTATCTGGAACCTCCCATCTGAAAATTTGAAAATTCTTAAAAAATTCGTCGAAAATCTTGATGTCTCCGATCTCTTGTTTTGTACGTTTTTTCCACGTGTCTTGACATGCAAAGTATTCCTGCAAAGTTTGGTGAAGATCTGAGTATGTAGTTTTTGACCTCATCTGGAACCTCCTATCTGAAAATTTGAAAATTCTTAAAAAATTCGTCCAAAATTTTGATGTCTCCAATCTCTTGTTTTGTACGTTTTTTCCACGTGTCTTGACATCCAATGTATCCCTGCAATGTTTGGTGAAGATCTGAGTATGTAGTTTTTGACCTTATCTGGAACCTCCCATCTGAAAATTTGAAAATTCCTAAAAAATCCGTCCAAAATCTTGATGACCCCAATCTCTTGTTTTGTACGTTTTTTCCACGTGTCTTGACATCCAATGTATCCCTGCAAAGTTTGGTGAAGATCTGAGTATGTAGTTTTTGACCTTATCTGGAACCTCCTATCTGAAAATTTGAAAATTCTTAAAAAATTCGTCCAAAATCTTGATGTCTCCAATCTCTTGTTTTGTACGTTTTTTCCACGTGTCTTGATATCCAATGTATCCCTGCAAAGTTTGGTGAAGATCTGAGTATGTCGTTTTTGACCTTATCTGGAACATCCTTTCTGAAAATTTGAAAATTGTTAAAAAATTCGTCCAAAATCTTGATGTCTCCAATCTCTTTTTTGTACGTTTTTTCCACGTGTCTTGACATCCAATGTATCCCTGCAAAGTTTGGTGAAGATCTGAGTATGTAGTTTTTGACCTTATCTGGAACCTCCCATCTGAAAATTTGAAAATTCTTAAAAAATTCGACCAAAATCTTGATGTCTCCAATCTTTTGTTTTGTACGTTTTTTCCACGTGTCTTGACACATAATGTATCCATGCAAAGTTTGGTGAAGATCTGAGTATGTAGTTTTTGACCTTATATGGAACCTCCTATCTGAAAATTTGAAAATTCTTAAAAAATTCGTCCAAAATCTTGATGTCTCCAATCTCTTGTTTTGTACGTTTTTTCCACGTGTCTTGACATCCAATGTATCCCTGCAAAGTTTGGTAAAGATCTGAGTATGTAGTTTTTGACCTTATCTGGAACCTCCCATCTGAAAATTTGAAAATTCCTAAAAAATCCGTGCAAAATCTTGATGACCCCAATCTCTTGTTTTGTACGTTTTTTCCACGTGTCTTGACATCCAATGTATTCCTGCAATGTTTGGTGAAGATCTGAGTATGTAGTTTTTGACCTTATATGGAACCTCCTATCTGAAAATTTGAAAATTCTTAAAAAATTCGACCAAAATCTTGATGACCCCAATCTCTTGTTTTGTACGTTTTTTCCACGTGTCTTGACATCCAAAGTATCCCTGCAAAGTTTGGTGAAGATCTGAGTATGTAGTTTTTGACCTTATATGGAACCTCCTTTCTGAAAATTTGAGAATTCTTAAAAAATTCGTCCAAAATCTTGATGTCTCCAATCTCTTGTTTTGTACGTTTTTTCCACGTGTCTTGACATCCAATGTATCCATGCAAAGTTTGGTGAAGAACTGAGTATGTCGTTTTTGACCTTATCTGGAACCTCCCATCTGAAAATTTGAAAATTCTTAAAAAATTCGTCGAAAATCTTGATGTCTCCAATCTTTTGTTTTGTACGTTTTTTCCACGTGTCTTGACATGCAAAGTATCCATGCAACGTTTGGTGAAGATCTGAGTATGTAGTTTTTGACCTTATCTGGAACCTCCTATCTGAAAATTTGAAAATTCTTCAAAAATTCGTCGAAAATCTTGATGTCTCCAATCTCTTGTTTTGTACGTTTTTTCCACGTGTCTTGACATCCAATGTATTCCTGCAATGTTTGGTGGAGATCTGAGTATGTAGTTTTAGACCTTATCTGGAACCTCCTATCTGAAAATTTGAAAATTCTTCAAAAATTCGTCCAAAATCTTGATGTCTCCAATCTCTTGTTTTGTACGTTTTTTCCACGTGTCTCGACCTCCAATGGATCCCTGCAAAGTTTGGTGAAGATCTGAGTATGTCGTTTTTGACCTTATCTGGAACATCCTTTCTGAAAATTTGAAAATTCTTAAAAAATTCGTCGAAAATCTTGATGTCTCCAATCTCTTGTTTTGTACGTTTTTTCCACGTGTCTTGACATCCAATGTATCCCTGCAAAGTTTGGTGAAGATCTGAGTATGTAGTTTTTGACCTTATATGGAACCTCCTATCTGAAAATTTGAAAATTCTTAAAAAATTCGTCCAAAATCTTGATGTCTCCAATCTCTTGTTGTGTACGTTTTTTCCACGTGTCTCGACCTCCAATGGATCCCTGCAAAGTTTGGTGAAGATCTGAGTATGTCGTTTTTGACCTTATCTGGAACCTCCCATCTGAAAATTTGAAAATTCTTAAAAAATTCGTCGAAAATCTTGATGTCTCCGATCTCTTGTTTTGTACGTTTTTTCCACGTGTCTTGACATGCAAAGTATTCCTGCAAAGTTTGGTGAAGATCTGAGTATGTAGTTTTTGACCTCATCTGGAACCTCCTATCTGAAAATTTAAAAATTCTTAAAAAATTCGTCCAAAATCTTGATGTCTCCAATCTCTTGTTTTGTACGTTTTTTCCACGTGTCTTGACATCCAATGTATCCCTGCAATGTTTGGTGAAGATCTGAGTATGTAGTTTTTGACCTTATCTGGAACCTCCCATCTGAAAATTTGAAAATTCCTAAAAAATCCGTCCAAAATCTTGATGACCCCAATCTCTTGTTTTGTACTTTTTTTCCACGTGTCTTGACATCCAATGTATCCCTGCAAAGTTTGGTGAAGATCTGAGTATGTAGTTTTTGATCTTATCTGGAACCTCCTATCTGAAAATTTGAAAATTCTTAAAAAATTCGTCCAAAATCTTGATGTCTCCAATCTCTTGTTTTGTACGTTTTTTCCACGTGTCTTGATATCCAATGTATCCCTGCAAAGTTTGGTGAAGATCTGAGTATGTTGTTTTTGACCTTATCTGGAACATCCTTTCTGAAAATTTGAAAATTTTTAAAAAATTCGTCCAAAATCTTGATGTCTCCTATCTCTTGTTTTGTACGTTTTTTCCACGTGTCTTGACATCCAATGTATCCCTGCAAAGTTTGGTGAAGATCTGAGTATGTAGTTTTTGACCTTATCTGGAACCTCCCATCTGAAAATTTGAAAATTCTTAAAAAAATCGACCAATATCTTGATGTCTCCAATCTCTTGTTTTGTACGTTTTTTCCACGTGTCTTGACACATAATGTATCCATGCAAAGTTTGGTGAAGATCTGAGTATGTAGTTTTTGACCTTATATGGAACCTCCTATCTGAAAATTTAAAAATTCTTAAAAAATTCGTCCAAAATCTTGATGTCTCCAATCTCTTGTTTTGTACGTTTTTTCCACGTGTCTTGACATCCAATGTATCCCTGCAAAGTTTGGTGAAGATCTGAGTATGTAGTTTTTGACCTTATCTGGAACCTCCCATCTGAAAATTTGAAAATTCTTAAAAAATTCGACCAAAATCTTGATGTCTCCAATCTTTTGTTTTGTACGTTTTTTCCACGTGTCTTGACACATAATGTATCCATGCAAAGTTTGGTGAAGATCTGAGTATGTAGTTTTTGACCTTATATGGAACCTCCTATCTGAAAATTTGAAAATTCTTAAAAAATTCGTCCAAAATCTTGATGTCTCCAATCTCTTGTTTTGTACGTTTTTTCCACGTGTCTTGACATCCAATGTATCCCTGCAAAGTTTGGTGAAGATCTGAGTATGTTGTTTTTGACCTTATCTGGAACATCCTTTCTGAAAATTTGAAAATTGTTAAAAAATTCGTCCAAAATCTTGATGTCTCCTATCTCTTGTTTTGTACGTTTTTTCCACGTGTCTTGACATCCAATGTATCCCTGCAAAGTTTGGTGAAGATCTGAGTATGTAGTTTTTGACCTTATCTGGAACCTCCCATCTGAAAATTTGAAAATTCTTAAAAAATTCGACCAATATCTTGATGTCTCCAATCTCTTGTTTTGTACGTTTTTTCCACGTGTCTTGACACATAATGTATCCATGCAAAGTTTGGTGAAGATCTGAGTATGTAGTTTTTGACCTTATATGGAACCTCCTATCTGAAAATTTAAAAATTCTTAAAAAATTCGTCCAAAATCTTGATGTCTCCAATCTCTTGTTTTGTACGTTTTTTCCACGTGTCTTGACATCCAATGTATCCCTGCAAAGTTTGGTGAAGATCTGAGTATGTAGTTTTTGACCTTATCTGGAACCTCCCATCTGAAAATTTGAAAATTCCTAAAAAATCCGTCCAAAATCTTGATGACCCCAATCTCTTGTTTTGTACGTTTTTTCCACGTGTCTTGACATTCAATGTATCCCTGCAAAGTTTGGTGAAGATCTGAGTATGTAGTTTTTGACCTTATATGGAACCTCCTTTCTGAAAATTTGAAAATTCTTAAAAAATTCGTCCAAAATCTTGATGACCCCAATCTCTTGTTTTGTACGTTTTTTCCACGTGTCTTGACATCCAATGTATCCCTGCAAAGTTTGGTGAAGATCTGAGTTTGTAGTTTTTGACCTTATATGGAACCTCCTTTCTGAAAATTTGAGAATTCTTAAAAAATTCGTCCAAAATCTTGATGTCTCCAATCTCTTGTTTTGTACGTTTTTTCCACGTGTCTTGACATCCAATGTATCCATGCAAAGTTTGGTGAAGATCTGAGTATGTCGTTTTTGACCTTATCTGGAACCTCCCATCTGAAAATTTGAAAATTCTTAAAAAATTCGTCGAAAATCTTGATGTCTCCAATCTCTTGTTTTGTACGTTTTTTCCACGTGTCTTGACATGCAAAGTATCCCTGCAACGTTTGGTGAAGATCTGAGTATGTAGTTTTTGACCTTATCTGGAACCTCCTATCTGAAAATTTGAAAATTCTTCAAAAATTCGTCGAAAATCTTGATGTCTCCAATCTCTTGTTTTGTACGTTTTTTCCACGTGTCTTGACATCCAATGTATCCCTGCAATGTTTGGTTGAGATCTGAGTATGTAGTTTTTGACCTTATCTGGAACCTCCTATCTGAAAATTTGAAAATTCTTCAAAAATTCGTCCAAAATCTTGATGTCTCCAATCTCTTGTTTTGTACGTTTTTTTCCACGTGTCTCGACCTCCAATGTATCCCTGCAAAGTTTGGTGAAGATCTGAGTATGTCGTTTTTGACCTTATCTGGAACATCCTTTCTGAAAATTTGAAAATTCTTAAAAAATTCGTCGAAAATCTTGATGTCTCCAATCTCTTGTTTTGTACGTTTTTTCCACGTGTCTTGACATCCAATGTATCCCTGCAAAGTTTGGTGAAGATCTGAGTATGTAGTTTTTGACCTTATATGGAACCTCCTATCTGAAAATTTGAAAATTCTTAAAAAATTCGTCCAAAATCTTGATGTCACCAATCCTATGTTTTGTATGTTTTTTCCACGTGTCTTGACATCCAATGTATCCATGCAAAGTTTGGTGAAGATCTGAGTATGTCGTTTTTGATCTTATCTGGAACCTCCTATCTGAAAATTTGAAAATTCTTAAAAAATTCGTCCAAAATCTTGATGTCTCCAATCTCTTGTTTTGTACGTTTTTTCCACGTGTCTTGATATCCAATGTATCCCTGCAAAGTTTGGTGAAGATCTGAGTATGTCGTTTTTGACCTTATCTGGAACATCCTTTCTGAAAATTTGAAAATTGTTAAAAAATTCGTCCAAAATCTTGATGTCTCCAATCTCTTGTTTTGTACGTTTTTTCCACGTGTCTTGATATCCAATGTATCCCTGCAAAGTTTGGTGAAGATCTGAGTATGTCGTTTTTGACCTTATCTGGAACATCCTTTCTGAAAATTTGAAAATTGTTAAAAAATTCGTCCAAAATCTTGATGTCTCCTATCTCTTGTTTTGTACGTTTTTTCCACGTGTCTTGACATCCAATGTATCCCTGCAAAGTTTGGTGAAGATCTGAGTATGTAGTTTTTGACCTTATCTGGAACCTCCCATCTGAAAATTTGAAAATTCTTAAAAAATTCGACCAAAATCTTGATGTGTCCAATCTCTTCTTTTGTACGTTTTTCCACGTGTCTTGACATGCAAAGTATTCCTGCAAAGTTTGGTGAAGATCTGAGTATGTAGTTTTTGACCTCATCTGGAACCTCCTATCTGAAAATTTGAAAATTCTTAAAAAATTCGTCCAAAATTTGATGTCTCCAATCTCTTGTTTTGTACGTTTTTTCCACGTGTCTTGACATCCAATGTATCCCTGCAATGTTTGGTGAAGATCTGAGTATGTAGTTTTTGACCTTATCTGGAACCTCCCATCTGAAAATTTGAAAATTCCTAAAAAATCCGTCCAAAATCTTGATGACCCCAATCTCTTGTTTTGTACGTTTTTTCCACGTGTCTTGACATCCAATGTATCCCTGCAAAGTTTGGTGAAGATCTGAGTATGTAGTTTTTGACCTTATCTGGAACCTCCTATCTGAAAATCTGAAAATTCTTAAAAAATTCGTCCAAAATCTTGATGTCTCCAATCTCTTGTTTTGTACGTTTTTTCCACGTGTCTTGATATCCAATGTATCCCTGCAAAGTTTGGTGAAGATCTGAGTATGTCGTTTTTGACCTTATCTGGAACATCCTTTCTGAAAATTTGAAAATTGTTAAAAAATTCGTCCAAAATCTTGATGTCTCCAATCTCTTTTTTGTACGTTTTTTCCACGTGTCTTGACATCCAATGTATCCCTGCAAAGTTTGGTGAAGATCTGAGTATGTAGTTTTTGACCTTATCTGGAACCTCCCATCTGAAAATTTGAAAATTCTTAAAAAATTCGACCAAAATCTTGATGTCTCCAATCTTTTGTTTTGTACGTTTTTTCCACGTGTCTTGACACATAATGTATCCATGCAAAGTTTGGTGAAGATCTGAGTATGTAGTTTTTGACCTTATATGGAACCTCCTATCTGAAAATTTGAAAATTCTTAAAAAATTCGTCCAAAATCTTGATGTCTCCAATCTCTTGTTTTGTACGTTTTTTCCACGTGTCTTGACATCCAATGTATCCCTGCAAAGTTTGGTGAAGATCTGAGTATGTAGTTTTTGACCTTATCTGGAACCTCCCATCTGAAAATTTGAAAATTCCTAAAAAATCCGTGCAAAATCTTGATGACCCCAATCTCTTGTTTTGTACGTTTTTTCCACGTGTCTTGACATCCAATGTATCCATGCAAAGTTTGGTGAAGATCTGAGTATGTCGTTTTTGACCTTATCTGGAACCTCCCATCTGAAAATTTGAAAATTCTTAAAAAAATCGTCGAAAATCTTGATGTCTCCAATCTCTTGTTTTGTACGTTTTTTCCACGTGTCTTGACATGCAAAGTATCCCTGCAACGTTTGGTGAAGATCTGAGTATGTAGTTTTTGACCTTATCTGGAACCTCCTATCTGAAAATTTGAAAATTCTTCAAAAATTCGTCGAAAATCTTGATGTCTCCAATCTCTTGTTTTGTACGTTTTTTCCACGTGTCTTGACATCCAATGTATCCCTGCAATGTTTGGTGGAGATCTGAGTATGTAGTTTTTGACCTTATCTGGGACCTCCTATCAGAAAATTTGAAAATTCTTCAAAAATTCGTCCAAAATCTTGATGTCTCCAATCTCTTGTTTTGTACGTTTTTTCCACGTGTCTCGACCTCCAATGTATCCCTGCAAAGTTTGGTGAAGATCTGAGTATGTCGTTTTTGATCTTATCTGAAACATCCCTTCTGAAAATTTGAAAATTCTTAAAAAATTCGTCGAAAATCTTGATGTCTCCAATCTCTTGTTTTGTACGTTTTTTCCACGTGTCTTGACATCCAATGTATCCCTGCAAAGTTTGGTGAAGATCTGAGTATGTAGTTTTTGACCTTATATGGAACCTCGTTTCTGAAAATTTGAAAATTCTCAAAAAATTCGTCCATAATCTTGATGTCTCCAATCTCTTGTTTTGTACGTTTTTTCCACGTGTCTTGACATCCAATGTATCCCTGCAAAGTTTGGTGAAGATCTGAGTATGTATTTTTTGACCTTATATGGAACCTCCTATCTGAAAATTTGAAAATTCTTAAAAAATTCGTCCAAAATCTTGATGTCACCAATCCTATGTTTTGTATGTTTTTTCCACGTGTCTTGACATCCAATGTATCCATGCAAAGTTTGGTGAAGATCTGAGTATGTCGTTTTTGACCTTATCTGGAACCTCCCATCTGAAAATTTGAAAATTCTTAAAAAATTCGTCGAAAATCTTGATGTCTCCGATCTCTTGTTTTGTACGTTTTTTCCACGTGTCTTGACATGCAAAGTATTCCTGCAAAGTTTGGTGAAGATCTGAGTATGTAGTTTTTGACCTCATCTGGAACCTCCTATCTGTAAATTTGAAAATTCTTAAAAAATTCGTCCAAAATTTTGATGTCTCCAATCTCTTGTTTTGTACGTTTTTTCCACGTGTCTTGACATCCAATGTATCCCTGCAATGTTTGGTGAAGATCTGAGTATGTAGTTTTTGACCTTATCTGGAACCTCCCATCTGAAAATTTGAAAATTCCTAAAAAATCCGTCCAAAATCTTGATGACCCCAATCTCTTGTTTTGTACGTTTTTTCCACGTGTCTTGACATCCAATGTATCCCTGCAAAGTTTGGTGAAGATCTGAGTATGTAGTTTTTGACTTTATCTGGAACCTCCTATCTGAAAATTTGAAAATTCTTAAAAAATTCGTCCAAAATCTTGATGTCTCCAATCTCTTGTTTTGTACGTTTTTTCCACGTGTCTTGATATCCAATGTATCCCTGCAAAGTTTGGTGAAGATCTGAGTATGTCGTTTTTGACCTTATCTGGAACATCCTTTCTGAAAATTTGAAAATTGTTAAAAAATTCGTCCAAAATCTTGATGTCTCCAATCTCTTTTTTGTACGTTTTTTCCACGTGTCTTGACATCCAATGTATCCCTGCAAAGTTTGGTGAAGATCTGAGTATGTAGTTTTTGACCTTATCTGGAACCTCCCATCTGAAAATTTGAAAATTCTTAAAAAATTCGACCAAAATCTTGATGTCTCCAATCTTTTGTTTTGTACGTTTTTTCCACGTGTCTTGACACATAATGTATCCATGCAAAGTTTGGTGAAGATCTGAGTATGTAGTTTTTGACCTTATATGGAACCTCCTATCTGAAAATTTGAAAATTCTTAAAAAATTCGTCCAAAATCTTGATGTCTCCAATCTCTTGTTTTGTACGTTTTTTTCCACGTGTCTTGACATCCAATGTATCCCTGCAAAGTTTGGTGAAGATCTGAGTATGTAGTTTTTGACCTTATCTGGAACCTCCCATCTGAAAATTTGAAAATTCCTAAAAAATCCGTGCAAAATCTTGATGACCCCAATCTCTTGTTTTGTACGTTTTTTCCACGTGTCTTGACATCCAATGTATCCATGCAAAGTTTGGTGAAGATCTGAGTATGTCGTTTTTGACCTTATCTGGAACCTCCCATCTGAAAATTTGAAAATTCTTAAAAAATTCGTCGAAAATCTTGATGTCTCCAATCTCTTGTTTTGTACGTTTTTTCCACGTGTCTTGACATGCAAAGTATCCCTGCAACGTTTGGTGAAGATCTGAGTATGTAGTTTTTGACCTTATCTGGAACCTCCTATCTGAAAATTTGAAAATTCTTCAAAAATTCGTCGAAAATCTTGATGTCTCCAATCTCTTGTTTTGTACGTTTTTTCCACGTATCTTGACATCCAATGTATCCCTGCAATGTTTGGTGGAGATCTGAGTATGTAGTTTTTGACCTTATCTGGGACCTCCTATCAGAAAATTTGAAAATTCTTCAAAAATTCGTCCAAAATCTTGATGTCTCCAATCTCTTGTTTTGTACGTTTTTTCCACGTGTCTCGACCTCCAATGTATCCCTGCAAAGTTTGGTGAAGATCTGAGTATGTCGTTTTTGACCTTATCTGGAACATCCTTTCTGAAAATTTGAAAATTCTTAAAAAATTCGTCGAAAATCTTGATGTCTCCAATCTCTTGTTTTGTACGTTTTTTCCACGTGTCTTGACATCCAATGTATCCCTGCAAAGTTTGGTGAAGATCTGAGTATGTAGTTTTTGACCTTATATGGAACCTCCTTTCTGAAAATTTGAAAATTCTCAAAAAATTCGTCCATAATCTTGATGTCTCCAATCTCTTGTTTTGTACGTTTTTTCCACGTGTCTTGACATCCAATGTATCCCTGCAAAGTTTGGTGAAGATCTGAGTATGTAGTTTTTGACCTTATATGGAACCTCCTATCTGAAAATTTGAAAATTCTTAAAAAATTCGTCCAAAATCTTGATGTCACCAATCCTATGTTTTGTATGTTTTTTCCACGTGTCTTGACATCCAATGTATCCATGCAAAGTTTGGTGAAGATCTGAGTATGTCGTTTTTGACCTTATCTGGAACCTCCCATCTGAAAATTTGAAAATTCTTAAAAAATTCGTCGAAAATCTTGATGTCTCCGATCTCTTGTTTTGTACGTTTTTTCCACGTGTCTTGACATGCAAAGTATTCCTGCAAAGTTTGGTGAAGATCTGAGTATGTAGTTTTTGACCTCATATGGAACCTCCTATCTGAAAATTTGAAAATTCTTAAAAAATTCGTAAAAAATATTGATGTCTCCAATCTCTTGTTTTGTACGTTTTTTCCACGTGTCTTGACATCCAATGTATCCCTGCAAAGTTTGGTGAAGATCTGAGTATGTAGTTTTTGACCTTATCTGGAACCTCCCATCTGAAAATTTGAAAATTCCTAAAAAATCCGTGCAAAATCTTGATGACCCCAATCTCTTGTTTTGTACGTTTTTTCCACGTGTCTTGACATCCAATGTATCCATGCAAAGTTTGGTGAAGATCTGAGTATGTCGTTTTTGACCTTATCTGGAACCTCCCATCTGAAAATTTGAAAATTCTTAAAAAATTCGTCCAAAATCTTGATGTCTCCAATCTCTTGTTTTGTACGTTTTTTCCACGTGTCTTGATATCCAATGTATCCCTGCAAAGTTTGGTGAAGATCTGAGTATGTCGTTTTTGACCTTATCTGGAACATCCTTTCTGAAAATTTGAAAATGGTTAAAAAATTCGTCCAAAATCTTGATGTCTCCAATCTCTTTTTTGTACGTTTTTTCCACGTGTCTTGACATCCAATGTATCCCTGCAAAGTTTGGTGAAGATCTGAGTATGTACTTTTTGACCTTATCTGGAACCTCCCATTTGAAAATTTGAAAATTCTTAAAAAATTCGACCAAAATCTTGATGTCTCCAATCTTTTGTTTTGTACGTTTTTTCCACGTGTCTTGACACATAATGTATCCATGCAAAGTTTGGTGAAGATCTGAGTATGTAGTTTTTGACCTTATATGGAACCTCCTATCTGAAAATTTGAAAATTCTTAAAAAATTCGTCCAAAATCTTGATGTCTCCAATCTCTTGTTTTGTACGTTTTTTCCACGTGTCTTGACATCCAATGTATCCCTGCAAAGTTTGGTGAAGATCTGAGTATGTAGTTTTTGACCTTATCTGGAACCTCCCATCTGAAAATTTGAAAATTCCTAAAAAATCCGTGCAAAATCTTGATGACCCCAATCTCTTGTTTTGTACGTTTTTTCCACGTGTCTTGACATCCAATGTATTCCTGCAATGTTTGGTGAAGATCTGAGTATGTAGTTTTTGACCTTATATGGAACCTCCTATCTGAAAATTTGAAAATTCTTAAAAAATTCGACTAAAATCTTGATGTTCCGAATCCTATGTTTTGTATGTTTTTTCCACGTGTCTTGACATCCAATGTATCCATGCAAAGTTTGGTGAAGATCTGAGTATGTAGTTTTTGACCTTATATTGAACCTCCCATCTGAAAATTTGAAAATTCTTAAAAAATTCGTCCAAAATCTTGATGACCCCAATCTCTTGTTTTGTACGTTTTTTCCACGTGTCTTGACATCCAAAGTATCCCTGCAAAGTTTGGTGAAGATCTGAGTATGTAGTTTTTGACCTTATATGGAACCTCCTTTCTGAAAATTTGAGAATTCTTAAAAAATTCGTCCAAAATCTTGATGTCTCCAATCTCTTGTTTTGTACGTTTTTTCCACGTGTCTTGACATCCAATGTATCCATGCAAAGTTTGGTGAAGATCTGAGTATGTCGTTTTTGACCTTATCTGGAACCTCCCATCTGAAAATTTGAAAATTCTTAAAAAATTCGTCGAAAATCTTGATGTCTCCAATCTTTTGTTTTGTACGTTTTTTCCACGTGTCTTGACATGCAAAGTATCCCTGCAACGTTTGGTGAAGATCTGAGTATGTAGTTTTTGACCTTATCTGGAACCTCCTATCTGAAAATTTGAAAATTCTTCAAAAATTCGTCGAAAATCTTGATGTCTCCAATCTCTTGTTTTGTACGTTTTTTCCACGTGTCTTGACATCCAATGTATTCCTGCAATGTTTGGTGGAGATCTGAGTATGTAGTTTTAGACCTTATCTGGAACCTCCTATCTGAAAATTTGATAATTCTTCAAAAATTCGTCCAAAATCTTGATGTCTCCAATCTCTTGTTTTGTACGTTTTTTCCACGTGTCTCGACCTCCAATGGATCCCTGCAAAGTTTGGTGAAGATCTGAGTATGTCGTTTTTGACCTTATCTGGAACATCCTTTCTGAAAATTTGAAAATTCTTAAAAAATTCGTCGAAAATCTTGATGTCTCCAATCTCTTGTTTTGTACGTTTTTTCCACGTGTCTTGACATCCAATGTATCCCTGCAAAGTTTGGTGAAGATCTGAGTATGTAGTTTTTGACCTTATATGGAACCTCCTATCTGAAAATTTGAAAATTCTTAAAAAATTCGTCCAAAATCTTGATGTCTCCAATCTCTTGTTTTGTACGTTTTTTCCACGTGTCTCGACCTCCAATGGATCCCTGCAAAGTTTGGTGAAGATCTGAGTATGTCGTTTTTGACCTTATCTGGAACCTCCCATCTGAAAATTTGAAAATTCTTAAAAAATTCGTCGAAAATCTTGATGTCTCCGATCTCTTGTTTTGTACGTTTTTTCCACGTGTCTTGACATGCAAAGTATTCCTGCAAAGTTTGGTGAAGATCTGAGTATGTAGTTTTTGACCTCATCTGGAACCTCCTATCTGAAAATTTGAAAATTCTTAAAAAATTCGTCCAAAATCTTGATGTCTCCAATCTCTTGTTTTGTACGTTTTTTCCACGTGTCTTGACATCCAATGTATCCCTGCAATGTTTGGTGAAGATCTGAGTATGTAGTTTTTGACCTTATCTGGAACCTCCCATCTGAAAATTTGAAAATTCCTAAAAAATCCGTCCAAAATCTTGATGACCCCAATCTCTTGTTTTGTACTTTTTTTCCACGTGTCTTGACATCCAATGTATCCCTGCAAAGTTTGGTGAAGATCTGAGTATGTAGTTTTTGATCTTATCTGGAACCTCCTATCTGAAAATTTGAAAATTCTTAAAAAATTCGTCCAAAATCTTGATGTCTCCAATCTCTTGTTTTGTACGTTTTTTCCACGTGTCTCGACCTCCAATGTATCCCTGCAAAGTTTGGTGAAGATCTGAGTATGTTGTTTTTGACCTTATCTGGAACCTCCCATCTGAAAATTTGAAAATTCTTAAAAAATTCGTCCAAAATCTTGATGTCTCCAATCTTTTGTTTTGTACGTTTTTTCCACGTGTCTTGACATCCAATGTATCCATGCAAAGTTTGGTGAAGATCTGAGTATGTCGTTTTTGACCTTATATGGAACCTCCTATCTGAAAATTTGAAAATTCTTAAAAAATTCGTCCAAAATCTTGATGTCTCCAATCTCTTGTTTTGTACGTTTTTTCCACGTGTCTTGACACATAATGTATCCATGCAAAGTTTGGTGAAGATCTGAGTATGTAGTTTTTGACCTTATATGGAACCTCCCATCTGAAAATTTAAAAATTCTTAAAAAATTCGTCGAAAATCTTGATGTCTCCAATCTCTTGTTTTGTACGTTTTTTCCACATGTCTTGACATCCAATGTATCCATGCAAAGTTTGGTGAAGATCTGAGTATGTCGTTTTTGACCTTATCTGGAACCTCCCATCTGAAAATTTGAAAATTCTTAAAAAATTCGTCGAAAATCTTGATGTCTCCAATCTCTTGTTTTGTACGTTTTTTCCACGTGTCTTGACATGCAAAGTATCCCTGCAACGTTTGGTGAAGATCTGAGTATGTAGTTTTTGACCTTATCTGGAACCTCCTATCTGAAAATTTGAAAATTCTTCAAAAATTCGTCGAAAATCTTGATGTCTCCAATCTCTTGTTTTGTACGTTTTTTCCACGTGTCTTGACATCCAATGTATCCCTGCAATGTTTGGTGGAGATCTGAGTATGTAGTTTTTGACCTTATCTGGGACCTCCTATCAGAAAATTTGAAAATTCTTCAAAAATTCGTCCAAAATCTTGATGTCTCCAATCTCTTGTTTTGTACGTTTTTTCCACGTGTCTCGACCTCCAATGTATCTATGCAAAGTTTGGTGAAGATCTGAGTATGTCGTTTTTGACCTTATCTGAAACATCCTTTCTGAAAATTTGAAAATTCTTAAAAAATTCGTCGAAAATCTTGATGTCTCCAATCTCTTGTTTTGTACGTTTTTTCCACGTGTCTTGACATCCAATGTATCCCTGCAAAGTTTGGTGAAGATCTGAGTATGTAGTTTTTGACCTTATATGGAACCTCCTTTCTGAAAATTTGAAAATTCTCAAAAAATTCGTCCATAATCTTGATGTCTCCAATCTCTTGTTTTGTACTTTTTTTCCACGTGTCTTGACATCCAATGTATCCCTGCAAAGTTTGGTGAAGATCTGAGTATGTAGTTTTTGACCTTATATGGAACCTCCTATCTGAAAATTTGAAAATTCTTAAAAAATTCGTCCAAAATCTTGATGTCACCAATCCTATGTTTTGTATGTTTTTTCCACGTGTCTTGACATCCAATGTATCCATGCAAAGTTTGGTGAAGATCTGAGTATGTCGTTTTTGACCTTATCTGGAACCTCCCATCTGAAAATTTGAAAATTCTTAAAAAATTCGTCGAAAATCTTGATGTCTCCGATCTCTTGTTTTGTACGTTTTTTCCACGTGTCTTGACATGCAAAGTATTCCTGCAAAGTTTGGTGAAGATCTGAGTATGTAGTTTTTGACCTCATCTGGAACCTCCTATCTGAAAATTTGAAAATTCTTAAAAAATTCTTCCAAAATTTTGATGTCTCCAATCTCTTGTTTTGTACGTTTTTTCCACGTGTCTTGACATCCAATGTATCCCTGCAATGTTTGGTGAAGATCTGAGTATGTAGTTTTTGACCTTATCTGGAACCTCCCATCTGAAAATTTGAAAATTCTTAAAAAATTCGTCCAAAATCTTGATGTCTCCAATCTCTTGTTTTGTACGTTTTTTCCACGTGTCTTGATATCCAATGTATCCCTGCAAAGTTTGGTGAAGATCTGAGTATGTCGTTTTTGACCTTATCTGGAACATCCTTTCTGAAAATTTGAAAATTGTTAAAAAATTCGTCCAAAATCTTGATGTCTCCAATCTCTTTTTTGTACGTTTTTTCCACGTGTCTTGACATCCAATGTATCCCTGCAAAGTTTGGTGAAGATCTGAGTATGTAGTTTTTGACCTTATCTGGAACCTCCCATCTGAAAATTTGAAAATTCTTAAAAAATTCGACCAAAATCTTGATGTCTCCAATCTCTTGTTTTGTACGTTTTTTCCACGTGTCTTGACATCCAATGTATCCCTGCAAAGTTTGGTGAAGATCTGAGTATGTAGTTTTTGACCTTATCTGGAACCTCCCATCTGAAAATTTGAAAATTCCTAAAAAATCCGTGCAAAATCTTGATGACCCCAATCTCTTGTTTTGTACGTTTTTTCCACGTGTCTTGACATCCAATGTATCCATGCAAAGTTTGGTGAAGATCTGAGTATGTCGTTTTTGACCTTATCTGGAACCTCCCATCTGAAAATTTGAAAATTCTTAAAAAATTCGTCGAAAATCTTGATGTCTCCAATCTCTTGTTTTGTACGTTTTTTCCACGTGTCTTGACATGCAAAGTATCCCTGCAACGTTTGGTGAAGATCTGAGTATGTAGTTTTTGACCTTATCTGGAACCTCCTATCTGAAAATTTGAAAATTCTTCAAAAATTCGTCGAAAATCTTGATGTCTCCAATCTCTTGTTTTGTACGTTTTTTCCACGTGTCTTGACATCCAATGTATCCCTGCAATGTTTGGTGGAGATCTGAGTATGTAGTTTTTGACCTTATCTGGGACCTCCTATCAGAAAATTTGAAAATTCTTCAAAAATTCGTCCAAAATCTTGATGTCTCCAATCTCTTGTTTTGTACGTTTTTTCCACGTGTCTCGACCTCCAATGTATCCCTGCAAAGTTTGGTGAAGATCTGAGTATGTCGTTTTTGACCTTATCTGGAACATCCTTTCTGAAAATTTGAAAATTCTTAAAAAATTCGTCGAAAATCTTGATGTCTCCAATCTCTTGTTTTGTACGTTTTTTCCACGTGTCTTGACATCCAATGTATCCCTGCAAAGTTTGGTGAAGATCTGAGTATGTAGTTTTTGACCTTATATGGAACCTCCTTTCTGAAAATTTGAAAATTCTCAAAAAATTCTTCCATAATCTTGATGTCTCCAATCTCTTGTTTTGTACGTTTTTTCCACGTGTCTTGACATCCAATGTATCCCTGCAAAGTTTGGTGAAGATCTGAGTATGTAGTTTTTGACCTTATATGGAACCTCCTATCTGAAAATTTGAAAATTCTTAAAAAATTCGTCCAAAATCTTGATGTCACCAATCCTATGTTTTGTATGTTTTTTCCACGTGTCTTGACATCCAATGTATCCATGCAAAGTTTGGTGAAGATCTGAGTATGTCGTTTTTGACCTTATCTGGAACCTCCCATCTGAAAATTTGAAAATTCTTAAAAAATTCGTCGAAAATCTTGATGTCTCCGATCTCTTGTTTTGTACGTTTTTTCCACGTGTCTTGACATGCAAAGTATTCCTGCAAAGTTTGGTGAAGATCTGAGTATGTAGTTTTTGACCTCATCTGGAACCTCCTATCTGAAAATTTGAAAATTCTTAAAAAATTCGTCCAAAATTTTGATGTCTCCAATCTCTTGTTTTGTACGTTTTTTCCACGTGTCTTGACATCCAATGTATCCCTGCAATGTTTGGTGAAGATCTGAGTATGTAGTTTTTGACCTTATCTGGAACCTCCCATCTGAAAATTTGAAAATTCCTAAAAAATCCGTCCAAAATCTTGATGACCCCAATCTCTTGTTTTGTACGTTTTTTCCACGTGTCTTGACATCCAATGTATCCCTGCAAAGTTTGGTGAAGATCTGAGTATGTAGTTTTTGACCTTATCTGGAACCTCCTATCTGAAAATTTGAAAATTCTTAAAAAATTCGTCCAAAATCTTGATGTCTCCAATCTCTTGTTTTGTACGTTTTTTCCACGTGTCTTGATATCCAATGTATCCCTGCAAAGTTTGGTGAAGATCTGAGTATGTCGTTTTTGACCTTATCTGGAACATCCTTTCTGAAAATTTGAAAATTGTTAAAAAATTCGTCCAAAATCTTGATGTCTCCAATCTCTATTTTGTACGTTTTTTCCACGTGTCTTGACATCCAATGTATCCCTGCAAAGTTTGGTGAAGATCTGAGTATGTAGTTTTTGACCTTATCTGGAACCTACCATCTGAAAATTTGAAATTTCTTAAAAAATTCGACCAAAATCTTGATGTCTCCAATCTTTTGTTTTGTACGTTTTTTCCACGTGTCTTGACACATAATGTATCCATGCAAAGTTTGGTGAAGATCTGAGTATGTAGTTTTTGACCTTATATGGAACCTCCTATCTGAAAATTTGAAAATTCTTAAAAAATTCGTCCAAAATCTTGATGTCTCCAATCTCTTGTTTTGTACGTTTTTTCCACGTGTCTTGACATCCAATGTATCCCTGCAAAGTTTGGTGAAGATCTGAGTATGTAGTTTTTGACCTTATCTGGAACCTCCCATCTGAAAATTTGAAAATTCCTAAAAAATCCGTGCAAAATCTTGATGACCCCAATCTCTTGTTTTGTACGTTTTTTTCCACGTGTCTTGACATCCAATGTATTCCTGCAATGTTTGGTGAAGATCTGAGTATGTAGTTTTTGACCTTATATGGAACCTCCTATCTGAAAATTTGAAAATTCTTAAAAAATTCGACCAAAATCTTGATGTTCCGAATCCTATGTTTTGTATGTTTTTTCCACGTGTCTTGACATCCAATGTATCCATGCAAAGTTTGGTGAAGATCTGAGTATGTAGTTTTTGACCTTATATTGAACCTCCCATCTGAAAATTTGAAAATTCTTAAAAAATTCGTCCAAAATCTTGATGACCCCAATCTCTTGTTTTGTACGTTTTTTCCACGTGTCTTGACATCCAAAGTATCCCTGCAAAGTTTGGTGAAGATCTGAGTATGTAGTTTTTGACCTTATATGGAACCTCCTTTCTGAAAATTTGAGAATTCTTAAAAAATTCGTCCAAAATCTTGATGTCTCCAATCTCTTGTTTTGTACGTTTTTTCCACGTGTCTTGACATCCAATGTATCCATGCAAAGTTTGGTGAAGATCTGAGTATGTCGTTTTTGACCTTATCTGGAACCTCCCATCTGAAAATTTGAAAATTCTTAAAAAATTCGTCGAAAATCTTGATGTCTCCAATCTTTTGTTTTGTACGTTTTTTCCACGTGTCTTGACATGCAAAGTATCCCTGCAACGTTTGGTGAAGATCTGAGTATGTAGTCTTTGACCTTATCTGGAACCTCCTATCTGAAAATTTGAAAATTCTTCAAAAATTCGTCGAAAATCTTGATGTCTCCAATCTCTTGTTTTGTACGTTTTTTCCACGTGTCTTGACATCCAATGTATTCCTGCAATGTTTGGTGGAGATCTGAGTATGTAGTTTTAGACCTTATCTGGAACCTCCTATCTGAAAATTTGATAATTCTTCAAAAATTCGTCCAAAATCTTGATGTCTCCAATCTCTTGTTTTGTACGTTTTTTCCACGTGTCTCGACCTCCAATGGATCCCTGCAAAGTTTGGTGAAGATCTGAGTATGTCGTTTTTGACCTTATCTGGAACCTCCTATCTGAAAATTTGAAAATTCTTAAAAAATTCGTCCAAAATCTTGATGTCTCCAATCTCTTGTTTTGTACGTTTTTTCCACGTGTCTTGATATCCAATGTATCCCTGCAAAGTTTGGTGAAGATCTGAGTATGTCGTTTTTGACCTTATCTGGAACCTCCCATCTGAAAATTTGAAAATTCTTAAAAAATTCGTCGAAAATCTTGATGTCTCCGATCTCTTGTTTTGTACGTTTTTTCCACGTGTCTTGACATGCAAAGTATTCCTGCAAAGTTTGGTGAAGATCTGAGTATGTAGTTTTTGACCTCATCTGGAACCTCCCATCTGAAAATTTGAAAATTCTTAAAAAATTCGTCCAAAATCTTGATGTCTCCAATCTCTTGTTTTGTACGTTTTTTCCACGTGTCTTGACATCCAATGTATCCCTGCAATGTTTGGTGAAGATCTGAGTAGGTAGTTTTTGACCTTATCTGGAACCTCCCATCTGAAAATTTGAAAATTCCTAAAAAATCCGTCCAAAATCTTGATGACCCCAATCTCTTTTTTTGTACTTTTTTTCCACGTGTCTTGACATCCAATGTATCCCTGCAAAGTTTGGTGAAGATCTGAGTATGTAGTTTTTGATCTTATCTGGAACCTCCTATCTGAAAATTTGAAAATTCTTCAAAAATTCGTCGAAAATCTTGATGTCTCCAATCTCTTGTTTTGTACGTTTTTTCCACGTGTCTTGACATCCAATGTATCCCTGCAATGTTTGGTGGAGATCTGAGTATGTAGTTTTTGACCTTATCTGGGACCTCCTATCAGAAAATTTGAAAATTCTTCAAAAATTCGTCCAAAATCTTGATGTCTCCAATCTCTTGTTTTGTACGTTTTTTCCACGTGTCTCGACCTCCAATGTATCCCTGCAAAGTTTGGTGAAGATCTGAGTATGTCGTTTTTGACCTTATCTGGAACATCCTTTCTGAAAATTTGAAAATTCTTAAAAAATTCGTCGAAAATCTTGATGTCTCCAATCTCTTGTTTTGTACGTTTTTTCCACGTGTCTTGACATCCAATGTATCCCTGCAAAGTTTGGTGAAGATCTGAGTATGTAGTTTTTGACCTTATATGGAACCTCCTTTCTGAAAATTTGAAAATTCTCAAAAAATTCGTCCATAATCTTGATGTCTCCAATCTCTTGTTTTGTACGTTTTTTCCACGTGTCTTGACATCCAATGTATCCCTGCAAATTTTGGTGAAGATCTGAGTATGTAGTTTTTGACCTTATATGGAACCTCCTATCTGAAAATTTGAAAATTCTTAAAAAATTCGTCCAAAATCTTGATGTCACCAATCCTATGTTTTGTATGTTTTTTCCACGTGTCTTGACATCCAATGTATCCATGCAAAGTTTGGTGAAGATCTGAGTATGTCGTTTTTGACCTTATCTGGAACCTCCCATCTGAAAATTTGAAAATTCTTAAAAAATTCGTCGAAAATCTTGATGTCTCCGATCTCTTGTTTTGTACGTTTTTTCCACGTGTCTTGACATGCAAAGTATTCCTGCAAAGTTTGGTGAAGATCTGAGTATGTAGTTTTTGACCTCATCTGGAACCTCCTATCTGAAAATTTGAAAATTCTTAAAAAATTCGTCCAAAATTTTGATGTCTCCAATCTCTTGTTTTGTACGTTTTTTCCACGTGTCTTGACATCCAATGTATCCCTGCAATGTTTGGTGAAGATCTGAGTATGTAGTTTTTGACCTTATCTGGAACCTCCCATCTGAAAATTTGAAAATTCCTAAAAAATCCGTCCAAAATCTTGATGACCCCAATCTCTTGTTTTGTACGTTTTTTCCACGTGTCTTGACATCCAATGTATCCCTGCAAAGTTTGGTGAAGATCTGAGTATGTAGTTTTTGACCTTATCTGGAACCTCCTATCTGAAAATTTGAAAATTCTTAAAAAATTCGTCCAAAATCTTGATGTCTCCAATCTCTTGTTTTGTACGTTTTTTCCACGTGTCTTGATATCCAATGTATCCCTGCAAAGTTTGGTGAAGATCTGAGTATGTCGTTTTTGACCTTATCTGGAACATCCTTTCTGAAAATTTGAAAATTGTTAAAAAATTCGTCCAAAATCTTGATGTCTCCAATCTCTTTTTTGTACGTTTTTTCCACGTGTCTTGACATCCAATGTATCCCTGCAAAGTTTGGTGAAGATCTGAGTATGTAGTTTTTGACCTTATCTGGAACCTCCCATCTGAAAATTTGAAAATTCTTAAAAAATTCAACCAAAATCTTGATGTCTCCAATCTTTTGTTTTGTACGTTTTTTCCACGTGTCTTGACACATAATGTATCCATGCAAAGTTTGGTGAAGATCTGAGTATGTAGTTTTTGACCTTATATGGAACCTCCTATCTGAAAATTTGAAAATTCTTAAAAAATTCGTCCAAAATCTTGATGTCTCCAATCTCTTGTTTTGTACGTTTTTTCCACGTGTCTTGACATCCAATGTATCCCTGCAAAGTTTGGTGAAGATCTGAGTATGTAGTTTTTGACCTTATCTGGAACCTCCCATCTGAAAATTTGAAAATTCCTAAAAAATCCGTGCAAAATCTTGATGACCCCAATCTCTTGTTTTGTACGTTTTTTTCCACGTGTCTTGACATCCAATGTATTCCTGCAATGTTTGGTGAAGATCTGAGTATGTAGTTTTTGACCTTATATGGAACCTCCTATCTGAAAATTTGAAAATTCTTAAAAAATTCGACCAAAATCTTGATGTTCCGAATCCTATGTTTTGTATGTTTTTTCCACGTGTCTTGACATCCAATGTATCCATGCAAAGTTTGGTGAAGATCTGAGTATGTAGTTTTTGACCTTATATTGAACCTCCCATCTGAAAATTTGAAAATTCTTAAAAAATTCGTCCAAAATCTTGATGACCCCAATCTCTTGTTTTGTACGTTTTTTCCACGTGTCTTGACATCCAAAGTATCCCTGCAAAGTTTGGTGAAGATCTGAGTCTGTAGTTTTTGACCTTATATGGAACCTCCTTTCTGAAAATTTGAGAATTCTTAAAAAATTCGTCCAAAATCTTGATGTCTCCAATCTCTTGTTTTGTACGTTTTTTCCACGTGTCTTGACATCCAATGTATCCATGCAAAGTTTGGTGAAGATCTGAGTATGTCGTTTTTGACCTTATCTGGAACCTCCCATCTGAAAATTTGAAAATTCTTAAAAAATTCGTCGAAAATCTTGATGTCTCCAATCTTTTGTTTTGTACGTTTTTTCCACGTGTCTTGAAATGCAAAGTATCCCTGCAACGTTTGGTGAAGATCTGAGTATGTAGTTTTTGACCTTATCTGGAACCTCCTATCTGAAAATTTGAAAATTCTTCAAAAATTCGTCGAAAATCTTGATGTCTCCAATCTCTTGTTTTGTACGTTTTTTCCACGTGTCTTGACATCCAATGTATTCCTGCAATGTTTGGTGGAGATCTGAGTATGTAGTTTTAGACCTTATCTGGAACCTCCTATCTGAAAATTTGATAATTCTTCAAAAATTCGTCCAAAATCTTGATGTCTCCAATCTCTTGTTTTGTACGTTTTTTCCACGTGTCTCGACCTCCAATGGATCCCTGCAAAGTTTGGTGAAGATCTGAGTATGTCGTTTTTGACCTTATCTGGAACATCCTTTCTGAAAATTTGAAAATTCTTAAAAAATTCGTCGAAAATCTTGATGTCTCCAATCTCTTGTTTTGTACGTTTTTTCCACGTGTCTTGACATCCAATGTATCCCTGCAAAGTTTGGTGAAGATCTGAGTATGTAGTTTTTGACCTTATATGGAACCTCCTATCTGAAAATTTGAAAATTCTTAAAAAATTCGTCCAAAATCTTGATGTCTCCAATTACTTGTTTTGTACGTTTTTTCCACGTGTCTCGACCTCCAATGGATCCCTGCAAAGTTTGGTGAAGATCTGAGTATGTCGTTTTTGACCTTATCTGGAACCTCCCATCTGAAAATTTGAAAATTCTTAAAAAATTCGTCGAAAATCTTGATGTCTCCGATCTCTTGTTTTGTACGTTTTTTCCACGTGTCTTGACATGCAAAGTATTCCTGCAAAGTTTGGTGAAGATCTGAGTATGTAGTTTTTGACCTCATCTGGAACCTCCTATCTGAAAATTTGAAAATTCTTAAAAAATTCGTCCAAAATCTTGATGTCTCCAATCTCTTGTTTTGTACGTTTTTTCCACGTGTCTTGACATCCAATGTATCCCTGCAATGTTTGGTGAAGATCTGAGTATGTAGTTTTTGACCTTATCTGGAACCTCCCATCTGAAAATTTGAAAATTCCTAAAAAATCCGTCCAAAATCTTGATGACCCCAATCTCTTGTTTTGTACTTTTTTTCCACGTGTCTTGACATCCAATGTATCCCTGCAAAGTTTGGTGAAGATCTGAGTATGTAGTTTTTGATCTTATCTGGAACCTCCTATCTGAAAATTTGAAAATTCTTAAAAAATTCGTCGAAAATCTTGATGTCTCCAATCTCTTGTTTTGTACGTTTTTTCCACGTGTCTTGATATCCAATGTATCCCTGCAAAGTTTGGTGAAGATCTGAGTATGTTGTTTTTGACCTTATCTGGAACATCCTTTCTGAAAATTTGAAAATTGTTAAAAAATTCGTCCAAAATCTTGATGTCTCCTATCTCTTGTTTTGTACGTTTTTTCCACGTGTCTTGACATCCAATGTATCCATGCAAAGTTTGGTGAAGATCTGAGTATGTAGTTTTTGACCTTATCTGGAACCTCCCATCTGAAAATTTGAAAATTCTTAAAAAATTCGACCAATATCTTGATGTCTCCAATCTCTTGTTTTGTACGTTTTTTCCACGTGTCTTGACACATAATGTATCCATGCAAAGTTTGGTGAAGATCTGAGTATGTAGTTTTTGACCTTATATGGAACCTCCTATCTGAAAATTTAAAAATTCTTAAAAAATTCGTCCAAAATCTTGATGTCTCCAATCTCTTGTTTTGTACGTTTTTTCCACGTGTCTTGACATCCAATGTATCCCTGCAAAGTTTGGTGAAGATCTGAGTATGTAGTTTTTGACCTTATCTGGAACCTCCCATCTGAAAATTTGAAAATTCTTAAAAAATTCGACCAAAATCTTGATGTCTCCAATCTTTTGTTTTGTACGTTTTTTCCACGTGTCTTGACACATAATGTATCCATGCAAAGTTTGGTGAAGATCTGAGTATGTAGTTTTTGACCTTACATGGAACCTCCTATCTGAAAATTTGAAAATTCTTAAAAAATTCGACCAAAATCTTGATGTTCCGAATCCTATGTTTTGTATGTTTTTTCCACGTGTCTTGACATCCAATGTATCCATGCAAAGTTTGGTGAAGATCTGAGTATGTAGTTTTTGACCTTATATTGAACCTCCCATCTGAAAATTTGAAAATTCTTAAAAAATTCGTCCAAAATCTTGATGACCCCAATCTCTTGTTTTGTACGTTTTTTCCACGTGTCTTGACATCCAAAGTATCCCTGCAAAGTTTGGTGAAGATCTGAGTATGTAGTTTTTGACCTTATATGGAACCTCCTTTCTGAAAATTTGAGAATTCTTAAAAAATTCGTCCAAAATCTTGATGTCTCCAATCTCTTGTTTTGTACGTTTTTTCCACGTGTCTTGACATCCAATGTATCCATGCAAAGTTTGGTGAAGATCTGAGTATGTCGTTTTTGACCTTATCTGGAACCTCCCATCTGAAAATTTGAAAATTCTTTAAAAATTCGTCGAAAATCTTGATGTCTCCAATCTTTTGTTTTGTACGTTTTTTCCACGTGTCTTGACATGCAAAGTATCCCTGCAACGTTTGGTGAAGATCTGAGTATGTAGTTTTTGACCTTATCTGGAACCTCCTATCTGAAAATTTGAAAATTCTTCAAAAATTCGTCGAAAATCTTGATGTCTCCAATCTCTTGTTTTGTACGTTTTTTCCACGTGTCTTGACATCCAATGTATTCCTGCAATGTTTGGTGGAGATCTGAGTATGTAGTTTTAGACCTTATCTGGAACCTCCTATCTGAAAATTTGAAAATTCTTCAAAAATTCGTCCAAAATCTTGATGTCTCCAATCTCTTGTTTTGTACGTTTTTTCCACGTGTCTCGACCTCCAATGGATCCCTGCAAAGTTTGGTGAAGATCTGAGTGTGTCGTTTTTGACCTTATCTGGAACATCCTTTCTGAAAATTTGAAAATTCTTAAAAAATTCGTCGAAAATCTTGATGTCTCCAATCTTTTGTTTTGTACGTTTTTTCCACGTGTCTTGACACATAATGTATCCATGCAAAGTTTGGTGAAGATCTGAGTATGTAGTTTTTGACCTTACATGGAACCTCCTATCTGAAAATTTGAAAATTCTTAAAAAATTCGACCAAAATCTTGATGTTCCGAATCCTATGTTTTGTATGTTTTTTCCACGTGTCTTGACATCCAATGTATCCATGCAAAGTTTGGTGAAGATCTGAGTATGTAGTTTTTGACCTTATATTGAACCTCCCATCTGAAAATTTGAAAATTCTTAAAAAATTCGTCCAAAATCTTGATGACCCCAATCTCTTGTTTTGTACGTTTTTTCCACGTGTCTTGACATCCAAAGTATCCCTGCAAAGTTTGGTGAAGATCTGAGTATGTAGTTTTTGACCTTATATGGAACCTCCTTTCTGAAAATTTGAGAATTCTTAAAAAATTCGTCCAAAATCTTGATGTCTCCAATCTCTTGTTTTGTACGTTTTTTCCACGTGTCTTGACATCCAATGTATCCATGCAAAGTTTGGTGAAGATCTGAGTATGTCGTTTTTGACCTTATCTGGAACCTCCCATCTGAAAATTTGAAAATTCTTTAAAAATTCGTCGAAAATCTTGATGTCTCCAATCTTTTGTTTTGTACGTTTTTTCCACGTGTCTTGACATGCAAAGTATCCCTGCAACGTTTGGTGAAGATCTGAGTATGTAGTTTTTGACCTTATCTGGAACCTCCTATCTGAAAATTTGAAAATTCTTCAAAAATTCGTCGAAAATCTTGATGTCTCCAATCTCTTGTTTTGTACGTTTTTTCCACGTGTCTTGACATCCAATGTATTCCTGCAATGTTTGGTGGAGATCTGAGTATGTAGTTTTAGACCTTATCTGGAACCTCCTATCTGAAAATTTGAAAATTCTTCAAAAATTCGTCCAAAATCTTGATGTCTCCAATCTCTTGTTTTGTACGTTTTTTCCACGTGTCTCGACCTCCAATGGATCCCTGCAAAGTTTGGTGAAGATCTGAGTGTGTCGTTTTTGACCTTATCTGGAACATCCTTTCTGAAAATTTGAAAATTCTTAAAAAATTCGTCGAAAATCTTGATGTCTCCAATCTCTTGTTTTGTACGTTTTTTCCACGTGTCTTGACATCCAATGTATCCCTGCAAAGTATGGTGAAGATCTGAGTATGTAGTTTTTGACCTTATATGGAACCTCCTATCTGAAAATTTGAAAATTCTTAAAAAATTCGTCCAAAATCTTGATGTCTCCAATCTCTTGTTTTGTACGTTTTTTCCACGTGTCTCGACCTCCAATGGATCCCTGCAAAGTTTGGTGAAGATCTGAGTATGTCGTTTTTGACCTTATCTGGAACCTCCCATCTGAAAATTTGAAAATTCTTAAAAAATTCGTCGAAAATCTTGATGTCTCTTATCTCTTGTTTTGTACGTTTTTTCCACGTGTCTTGACATGCAAAGTATTCCTGCAAAGTTTGGTGAAGATCTGAGTATGTAGTTTTTGACCTCATCTGGAACCTCCTATCTGAAAATTTGAAAATTCTTAAAAAATTCGTCCAAAATCTTGATGTCTCCAATCTCTTGTTTTGTACGTTTTTTCCACGTGTCTTGACATCCAATGTATCCCTGCAATGTTTGGTGAAGATCTGAGTATGTAGTTTTTGACCTTATCTGGAACCTCCCATCTGAAAATTTGAAAATTCCTAAAAAATCCGTCCAAAATCTTGATGACTCCAATCTCTTGTTTTGTACGTTTTTTCCACGTGTCTTGACATCCAATGTATCCCTGCAAAGTTTGGTGAAGATCTGAGTATGTAGTTTTTGACCTTATCTGGAACCTCCTATCAGAAAATTTGAAAATTATTAAAAAATTCGTCCAAAATCTTGATGTCTCCAATCTCTTGTTTTGTACGTTTTTTCCACGTGTCTTGATATCCAATGTATCCCTGCAAAGTTTGGTGAAGATCTGAGTATGTCGTTTTTGACCTTATCTGGAACATCCTTTCTGAAAATTTGAAAATTGTTAAAAAATTCGTCCAAAATCTTGATGTCTCCAATCTCTTTTTTGTACGTTTTTTCCACGTGTCTTGACATCCAATGTATCCCTGCAAAGTTTGGTGAAGATCTGAGTATGTAGTTTTTGACCTTATCTGGAACCTCCCATCTGAAAATTTGAAAATTCTTAAAAAATTCGACCAAAATCTTGATGTCTCCAATCTTTTGTTTTGTACGTTTTTTCCACGTGTCTTGACACATAATGTATCCATGCAAAGTTTGGTGAAGATCTGAGTATGTAGTTTTTGACCTTATATGGAACCTCCTATCTGAAAATTTGAAAATTCTTAAAAAATTCGTCCAAAATCTTGATGTCTCCAATCTCTTGTTTTGTACGTTTTTTCCACGTGTCTTGACATCCAATGTATCCCTGCAAAGTTTGGTGAAGATCTGAGTATGTAGTTTTTGACCTTATCTGGAACCTCCCATCTGAAAATTTGAAAATTCCTAAAAAATCCGTGCAAAATCTTGATGACCCCAATCTCTTGTTTTGTACGTTTTTTCCACGTGTCTTGACATCCAATGTATCCATGCAAAGTTTGGTGAAGATCTGAGTATGTCGTTTTTGACCTTATCTGGAACCTCCCATCTGAAAATTTGAAAATTCTTAAAAAATTCGTCGAAAATCTTGATGTCTCCAATCTCTTGTTTTGTACGTTTTTTCCACGTGTCTTGACATGCAAAGTATCCCTGCAACGTTTGGTGAAGATCTGAGTATGTAGTTTTTGACCTTATCTGGAACCTCCTATCTGAAAATTTGAAAATTCTTCAAAAATTCGTCGAAAATCTTGATGTCTCCAATCTCTTGATTTGTACGTTTTTTCCACGTGTCTTGACATCCAATGTATCCCTGCAATGTTTGGTGGAGATCTGAGTATGTAGTTTTTGACCTTATCTGGGACCTCCTATCAGAAAATTTGAAAATTCTTCAAAAATTCGTCCAAAATCTTGATGTCTCCAATCTCTTGTTTTGTACGTTTTTTCCACGTGTCTCGACCTCCAATGTATCCCTGCAAAGTTTGGTGAAGATCTGAGTATGTCGTTTTTGACCTTATCTGGAACATCCTTTCTGAAAATTTGAAAATTCTTAAAAAATTCGTCGAAAATCTTCATGTCTCCAATCTCTTGTTTTGTACGTTTTTTCCACGTGTCTTGACATCCAATGTATCCCTGCAAAGTTTGGTGAAGATCTGAGTATGTAGTTTTTGACCTTATATGGAACCTCCTTTCTGAAAATTTGAAAATTCTCAAAAAATTCGTCCATAATCTTGATGTCTCCAATCTCTTGTTTTGTACGTTTTTTCCACGTGTCTTGACATCCAATGTATCCCTGCAAAGTTTGGTGAAGATCTGAGTATGTAGTTTTTGACCTTATATGGAACCTCCTATCTGAAAATTTGAAAATTCTTAAAAAATTCGTCCAAAATCTTGATGTCACCAATCCTATGTTTTGTATGTTTTTTCCACGTGTCTTGACATCCAATGTATCCATGCAAAGTTTGGTGAAGATCTGAGTATGTCGTTTTTGACCTTATCTGGAACCTCCCATCTGAAAATTTGAAAATTCTTAAAAAATTCGTCCAAAATTTTGATGTCTCCAATCTCTTGTTTTGTACGTTTTTTCCACGTGTCTTGACATCCAATGTATCCCTGCAATGTTTGGTGAAGATCTGAGTATGTAGTTTTTGACCTTATCTGGAACCTCCCATCTGAAAATTTGAAAATTCCTAAAAAATCCGTCCAAAATCTTGATGACCCCAATCTCTTGTTTTGTACTTTTTTTCCACGTGTCTCGACCTCCAATGTATCCCTGCAAAGTTTGGTGAAGATCTGAGTATGTAGTTTTTGACCTTATATGGAACCTCCTATCTGAAAATTTGAAAATTCTTAAAAAATTCGTCCAAAATCTTGATGTCACCAATCCTATGTTTTGTATGTTTTTTCCACGTGTCTTGACATCCAATGTATCCATGCAAAGTTTGGTGAAGATCTGAGTATGTCGTTTTTGACCTTATCTGGAACCTCCCATCTGAAAATTTGAAAATTCTTAAAAAATTCGTCGAAAATCTTGATGTCTCCGATCTCTTGTTTTGTACGTTTTTTCCACGTGTCTTGACATGCAAAGTATTCCTGCAAAGTTTGGTGAAGATCTGAGTATGTAGTTTTTGACCTCATCTGGAACCTCCTATCTGAAAATTTGAAAATTCTTAAAAAATTCGTCCAAAATTTTGATGTCTCCAATCTCTTGTTTTGTACGTTTTTTCCACGTGTCTTGACATCCAATGTATCCCTGCAATGTTTGGTGAAGATCTGAGTATGTAGTTTTTGACCTTATCTGGAACCTCCCATCTGAAAATTTGAAAATTCCTAAAAAATCCGTCCAAAATCTTGATGACCCCAATCTCTTGTTTTGTACGTTTTTTCCACGTGTCTTGACATCCAATGTATCCCTGCAAAGTTTGGTGAAGATCTGAGTATGTAGTTTTAGACCTTATCTGGAACCTCCTATCAGAAAATTTGAAAATTATTAAAAAATTCGTCCAAAATCTTGATGTCTCCAATCTCTTGTTTTGTACGTTTTTTCCACGTGTCTTGATATCCAATGTATCCCTGCAAAGTTTGGTGAAGATCTGAGTATGTCGTTTTTGACCTTATCTGGAACATCCTTTCTGAAAATTTGAAAATTGTTAAAAAATTCGTCCAAAATCTTGATGTCTCCAATCTCTTTTTTGTACGTTTTTTCCACTTGTCTTGACATCCAATGTATCCCTGCAAAGTTTGGTGAATATCTGAGTATGTAGTTTTTGACCTTATCTGGAACCTCCCATCTGAAAATTTGAGAATTCTTAAAAAATTCGTCCAAAATCTTGATGTCTCCAATCTCTTGTTTTGTACGTTTTTTCCACGTGTCTTGACATCCAATGTATCCATGCAAAGTTTGGTGAAGATCTGAGTATGTCGTTTTTGACCTTATCTGGAACCTCCCATCTGAAAATTTGAAAATTCTTTAAAAATTCGTCGAAAATCTTGATGTCTCCAATCTTTTGTTTTGTACGTTTTTTCCACGTGTCTTGACATGCAAAGTATCCCTGCAACGTTTGGTGAAGATCTGAGTATGTAGTTTTTGACCTTATCTGGAACCTCCTATCTGAAAATTTGAAAATTCTTCAAAAATTCGTCGAAAATCTTGATGTCTCCAATCTCTTGTTTTGTACGTTTTTTCCACGTGTCTTGACATCCAATGTATTCCTGCAATGTTTGGTGGAGATCTGAGTATGTAGTTTTAGACCTTATCTGGAACCTCCTATCTGAAAATTTGAAAATTCTTCAAAAATTCGTCCAAAATCTTGATGTCTCCAATCTCTTGTTTTGTACGTTTTTTCCACGTGTCTCGACCTCCAATGGATCCCTGCAAAGTTTGGTGAAGATCTGAGTATGTCGTTTTTGACCTTATCTGGAACATCCTTTCTGAAAATTTGAAAATTCTTAAAAAATTCGTCGAAAATCTTGATGTCTCCAATCTCTTGTTTTGTACGTTTTTTCCACGTGTCTTGACATCCAATGTATCCCTGCAAAGTTTGGTGAAGATCTGAGTATGTAGTTTTTGACCTTATATGGAACCTCCTATCTGAAAATTTGAAAATTCTTAAAAAATTCGTCCAAAATCTTGATGTCTCCAATCTCTTGTTTTGTACGTTTTTTCCACGTGTCTCGACCTCCAATGGATCCCTGCAAAGTTTGGTGAAGATCTGAGTATGTAGTTTTTGACCTTATCTGGAACCTCCCATCTGAAAATTTGAAAATTCTTAAAAAATTCGTCGAAAATCTTGATGTCTCTTATCTCTTGTTTTGTACGTTTTTTCCACGTGTCTTGACATGCAAAGTATTCCTGCAAAGTTTGGTGAAGATCTGAGTATGTAGTTTTTGACCTCATCTGGAACCTCCTATCTGAAAATTTGAAAATTCTTAAAAAATTCGTCCAAAATCTTGATGTCTCCAATCTCTTGTTTTGTACGTTTTTTCCACGTATCTTGACATCCAATGTATCCCTGCAATGTTTGGTGAAGATCTGAGTATGTAGTTTTTGACCTTATCTGGAACCTCCCATCTGAAAATTTGAAAATTCCTAAAAAATCCGTCCAAAATCTTGATGACCCCAATCTCTTGTTTTGTACTTTTTTTCCACGTGTCTCGACCTCCAATGTATCCCTGCAAAGTTTGGTGAAGATCTGAGTATGTAGTTTTTGACCTTATATGGAACCTCCTATCTGAAAATTTGAAAATTCTTAAAAAATTCGTCGAAAATCTTGATGTCTCCGATCTCTTGTTTTGTACGTTTTTTCCACGTGTCTTGACATGCAAAGTATTCCTGCAAAGTTTGGTGAAGATCTGAGTATGTAGTTTTTGACCTCATCTGGAACCTCCTATCTGAAAATTTGAAAATTCTTAAAAAATTCGTCCAAAATTTTGATGTCTCCAATCTCTTGTTTTGTACGTTTTTTCCACGTGTCTTGACATCCAATGTATCCCTGCAATGTTTGGTGAAGATCTGAGTATGTAGTTTTTGACCTTATCTGGAACCTCCCATCTGAAAATTTGAAAATTCCTAAAAAATCCGTCCAAAATCTTGATGACCCCAATCTCTTGTTTTGTACGTTTTTTCCACGTGTCTTGACATCCAATGTATCCCTGCAAAGTTTGGTGAAGATCTGAGTATGTAGTTTTTGACCTTATCTGGAACCTCCTATCAGAAAATTTGAAAATTATTAAAAAATTCGTCCAAAATCTTGATGGTTCCAATCTCTTGTTTTGTACGTTTTTTCCACGTGTCTTGATATCCAATGTATCCCTGCAAAGTTTGGTGAAGATCTGAGTATGTCGTTTTTGACCTTATCTGGAACATCCTTTCTGAAAATTTGAAAATTGTTAAAAAATTCGTCCAAAATCTTGATGTCTCCAATCTCTTTTTTGTACGTTTTTTCCACGTGTCTTGACATCCAATGTATCCCTGCAAAGTTTGGTGAAGATCTGAGTATGTAGTTTTTGACCTTATCTGGAACCTCCCATCTGAAAATTTGAAAATTCTTAAAAAATTCGACCAAAATCTTGATGTCTCCAATCTTTTGTTTTGTACGTTTTTTCCACGTGTCTTGACACATAATGTATCCATGCAAAGTTTGGTGAAGATCTGAGTATGTAGTTTTTGACCTTATATGGAACCTCCTATCTGAAAATTTGAAAATTCTTAAAAAATTCGTCCAAAATCTTGATGTCTCCAATCTCTTGTTTTGTACGTTTTTTCCACGTGTCTTGACATCCAATGTATCCCTGCAAAGTTTGGTGAAGATCTGAGTATGTAGTTTTTGACCTTATCTGGAACCTCCCATCTGAAAATTTGAAAATTCCTAAAAAATCCGTGCAAAATCTTGATGACCCCAATCTCTTGTTTTGTACGTTTTTTCCACGTGTCTTGACATCCAATGTATCCATGCAAAGTTTGGTGAAGATCTGAGTATGTCGTTTTTGACCTTATCTGGAACCTCCCATCTGAAAATTTGAAAATTCTTAAAAAATTCGTCGAAAATCTTGATGTCTCCAATCTCTTGTTTTGTACGTTTTTTCCACGTGTCTTGACATGCAAAGTATCCCTGCAACGTTTGGTGAAGATCTGAGTATGTAGTTTTTGACCTTATCTGGAACCTCCTATCTGAAAATTTGAAAATTCTTCAAAAATTCGTCGAAAATCTTGATGTCTCCAATCTCTTGATTTGTACGTTTTTTCCACGTGTCTTGACATCCAATGTATCCCTGCAATGTTTGGTGGAGATCTGAGTATGTAGTTTTTGACCTTATCTGGGACCTCCTATCAGAAAATTTGAAAATTCTTCAAAAATTCGTCCAAAATCTTGATGTCTCCAATCTCTTGTTTTGTACGTTTTTTCCACGTGTCTCGACCTCCAATGTATCCCTGCAAAGTTTGGTGTAGATCTGAGTATGTCGTTTTTGACCTTATCTGGAACATCCTTTCTGAAAATTTGAAAATTCTTAAAAAATTCGTCGAAAATCTTCATGTCTCCAATCTCTTGTTTTGTACGTTTTTTCCACGTGTCTTGACATCCAATGTATCCCTGCAAAGTTTGGTGAAGATCTGAGTATGTAGTTTTTGACCTTATATGGAACCTCCTTTCTGAAAATTTGAAAATTCTCAAAAAATTCGTCCATAATCTTGATGTCTCCAATCTCTTGTTTTGTACGTTTTTTCCACGTGTCTTGACATCCAATGTATCCCTGCAAAGTTTGGTGAAGATCTGAGTATGTAGTTTTTGACCTTATATGGAACCTCCTATCTGAAAATTTGAAAATTCTTAAAAAATTCGTCCAAAATCTTGATGTCACCAATCCTATGTTTTGTATGTTTTTTCCACGTGTCTTGACATCCAATGTATCCATGCAAAGTTTGGTGAAGATCTGAGTATGTCGTTTTTGACCTTATCTGGAACCTCCCATCTGAAAATTTGAAAATTCTTAAAAAATTCGTCGAAAATCTTGATGTCTCCGATCTCTTGTTTTGTACGTTTTTTCCACGTGTCTTGACATGCAAAGTATTCCTGCAAAGTTTGGTGAAGATCTGAGTATGTAGTTTTTGACCTCATCTGGAACCTCCTATCTGAAAATTTGAAAATTCTTAAAAAATTCGTCGAAAATCTTGATGTCTCCAATCTCTTGTTTTGTACGTTTTTTCCACGTGTCTTGACATCCAATGTATCCCTGCAATGTTTGGTGAAGATCTGAGTATGTAGTTTTTGACCTTATCTGGAACCTCCCATCTGAAAATTTGAAAATTCCTAAAAAATCCGTCCAAAATCTTGATGACCCCAATCTCTTGTTTTGTACTTTTTTTCCACGTGTCTCGACCTCCAATGTATCCCTGCAAAGTTTGGTGAAGATCTGAGTATGTAGTTTTTGACCTTATATGGAACCTCCTATCTGAAAATTTGAAAATTCTTAAAAAATTCGTCCAAAATCTTGATGTCACCAATCCTATGTTTTGTATGTTTTTTCCACGTGTCTTGACATCCAATGTATCCATGCAAAGTTTGGTGAAGATCTGAGTATGTCGTTTTTGACCTTATCTGGAACCTCCCATCTGAAAATTTGAAAATTCTTAAAAAATTCGTCGAAAATCTTGATGTCTCCGATCTCTTGTTTTGTACGTTTTTTCCACGTGTCTTGACATGCAAAGTATTCCTGCAAAGTTTGGTGAAGATCTGAGTATGTAGTTTTTGACCTCATCTGGAACCTCCTATCTGAAAATTTGAAAATTCTTAAAAAATTCGTCGAAAATCTTGATGTCTCCGATCTCTTGTTTTGTACGTTTTTTCCACGTGTCTTGACATCCAATGTATCCCTGCAATGTTTGGTGAAGATCTGAGTATGTAGTTTTTGACCTTATCTGGAACCTCCCATCTGAAAATTTGAAAATTCCTAAAAAATCCGTCCAAAATCTTGATGACCCCAATCTCTTGTTTTGTACGCTTTTTCCACGTGTCTTGACATCCAATGTATCCCTGCAAAGTTTGGTGAAGATCTGAGTATGTAGTTTTTGACCTTATATGGAACCTCCTATCTGAAAATTTGAAAATTCTTAAAAAATTCGTCCAAAATCTTGATGTCACCAATCCTATGTTTTGTATGTTTTTTCCACGTGTCTTGACATCCAATGTATCCATGCAAAGTTTGGTGAAGATCTGAGTATGTCGTTTTTGACCTTATCTGGAACCTCCCATCTGAAAATTTGAAAATTCTTAAAAAATTCGTCGAAAATCTTGATGTCTCCGATCTCTTGTTTTGTACGTTTTTTCCACGTGTCTTGACATGCAAAGTATTCCTGCAAAGTTTGGTGAAGATCTGAGTATGTAGTTTTTGACCTCATCTGGAACCTCCTATCTGAAAATTTGAAAATTCTTAAAAAATTCGTCCAAAATTTTGATGTCTCCAATCTCTTGTTTTGTACGTTTTTTCCACGTGTCTTGACATCCAATGTATCCCTGCAATGTTTGGTGAAGATCTGAGTATGTAGTTTTTGACCTTATCTGGAACCTCCCATCTGAAAATTTGAAAATTCCTAAAAAATCCGTCCAAAATCTTGATGTCTCCAATCTCTTGTTTTGTACGTTTTTTCCACGTGTCTTGACATCCAATGTATCCCTGCAATGTTTGGTGAAGATCTGAGTATGTAGTTTTTGACCTTATCTGGAACCTCCCATCTGTTAATTTGAAAATTCCTAAAAAATCCGTCCAAAATCTTGATGACCCCAATCTCTTGTTTTGTACGTTTTTTCCACGTGTCTTGACATCCAATGTATCCCTGCAAAGTTTGGTGAAGATCTGAGTATGTAGTTTTTGACCTTATCTGGAACCTCCTATCAGAAAATTTGAAAATTATTAAAAAATTCGTCCAAAATCTTGATGTCTCCAATCTCTTGTTTTGTACGTTTTTTCCACGTGTCTTGATATCCAATGTATCCCTGCAAAGTTTGGTGAAGATCTGAGTATGTCGTTTTTGACCTTATCTGGAACATCCTTTCTGAAAATTTGAAAATTGTTAAAAAATTCGTCCAAAATCTTGATGTCTCCAATCTCTTTTTTGTACGTTTTTTCCACGTGTCTTGACATCCAATGTATCCCTGCAAAGTTTGGTGAAGATCTGAGTATGTAGTTTTTGACCTTATCTGGAACCTCCCATCTGAAAATTTGAGAATTCTTAAAAAATTCGTCCAAAATCTTAATGTCTCCCATCTCTTGTTTTGTACGTTTTTTCCACGTGTCTTGACATCCAATGTATCCATGCAAAGTTTGGTGAAGATCTGAGTATGTCGTTTTTGACCTTATCTGGAACCTCCCATCTGAAAATTTGAAAATTCTTAAAAAATTCGTCGAAAATCTTGATGTCTCCGATCTCTTGTTTTGTACGTTTTTTCCACGTGTCTTGACATGCAAAGTATTCCTGCAAAGTTTGGTGAAGATCTGAGTATGTAGTTTTTGACCTCATCTGGAACCTCCTATCTGAAAATTTGAAAATTCTTAAAAAATTCGTCCAAAATTTTGATGTCTCCAATCTCTTGTTTTGTACGTTTTTTCCACGTGTCTTGACATCCAATGTATCCCTGCAATGTTTGGTGAAGATCTGAGTATGTAGTTTTTGACCTTATCTGGAACCTCCCATCTGAAAATTTGAAAATTCCTAAAAAATCCGTCCAAAATCTTGATGACCCCAATCTCTTGTTTTGTACGTTTTTTCCACGTGTCTTGACATCCAATGTATCCCTGCAAAGTTTGGTGAAGATCTGAGTATGTAGTTTTTGGCCTTATCTGGAACCTCCTATCAGAAAATTTGAAAATTATTAAAAAATTCGTCCAAAATCTTGATGTCTCCAATCTCTTGTTTTGTACGTTTTTTCCACGTGTCTTGATATCCAATGTATCCCTGCAAAGTTTGGTGAAGATCTGAGTATGTCGTTTTTGACCTTATCTGGAACATCCTTTCTGAAAATTTGAAAATTGTTAAAAAATTCGTCCAAAATCTTGATGTCTCCAATCTCTTTTTTGTACGTTTTTTCCACGTGTCTTGACATCCAATGTATCCCTGCAAAGTTTGGTGAAGATCTGAGTATGTAGTTTTTGACCTTATCTGGAACCTCCCATCTGAAAATTTGAAAATTCTTAAAAAATTCGACCAAAATCTTGATGTCTCCAATCTTTTGTTTTGTACGTTTTTTCCACGTGTCTTGACACATAATGTATCCATGCAAAGTTTGGTGAAGATCTGAGTATGTAGTTTTTGACCTTATATGGAACCTCCTATCTGAAAATTTGAAAATTCTTAAAAAATTCGTCCAAAATCTTGATGACCCCAATCTCTTGTTTTGTACGTTTTTTCCACGTGTCTTGACATCCAATGTATCCCTGCAAAGTTTGGTGAAGATCTGAGTATGTAGTTTTTGACCTTATCTGGAACCTCCTATCAGAAAATTTGAAAATTATTAAAAAATTCGTCCAAAATCTTGATGTCTCCAATCTCTTGTTTTGTACGTTTTTTCCACGTGTCTTGATATCCAATGTATCCCTGCAAAGTTTGGTGAAGATCTGAGTATGTCGTTTTTGACCTTATCTGGAACATCCTTTCTGAAAATTTGAAAATTGTTAAAAAATTCGTCCAAAATCTTGATGTCTCCAATCTCTTTTTTGTACGTTTTTTCCACGTGTCTTGACATCCAATGTATCCCTGCAAAGTTTGGTGAAGATCTGAGTATGTAGTTTTTGACCTTATCTGGAACCTCCCATCTGAAAATTTGAGAATTCTTAAAAAATTCGTCCAAAATCTTGATGTCTCCCATCTCTTGTTTTGTACGTTTTTTCCACGTGTCTTGACATCCAATGTATCCATGCAAAGTTTGGTGAAGATCTGAGTATGTCGTTTTTGACCTTATCTGGAACCTCCCATCTGAAAATTTGAAAATTCTTAAAAAATTCGTCGAAAATCTTGATGTCTCCGATCTCTTGTTTTGTACGTTTTTTCCACGTGTCTTGACATGCAAAGTATTCCTGCAAAGTTTGGTGAAGATCTGAGTATGTAGTTTTTGACCTCATCTGGAACCTCCTATCTGAAAATTTGAAAATTCTTAAAAAATTCGTCCAAAATTTTGATGTCTCCAATCTCTTGTTTTGTACGTTTTTTCCACGTGTCTTGACATCCAATGTATCCCTGCAATGTTTGGTGAAGATCTGAGTATGTAGTTTTTGACCTTATCTGGAACCTCCCATCTGAAAATTTGAAAATTCCTAAAAAATCCGTCCAAAATCTTGATGACCCCAATCTCTTGTTTTGTACGTTTTTTCCACGTGTCTTGACATCCAATGTATCCCTGCAAAGTTTGGTGAAGATCTGAGTATGTAGTTTTTGGCCTTATCTGGAACCTCCTATCAGAAAATTTGAAAATTATTAAAAAATTCGTCCAAAATCTTGATGTCTCCAATCTCTTGTTTTGTACGTTTTTTCCACGTGTCTTGATATCCAATGTATCCCTGCAAAGTTTGGTGAAGATCTGAGTATGTCGTTTTTGACCTTATCTGGAACATCCTTTCTGAAAATTTGAAAATTGTTAAAAAATTCGTCCAAAATCTTGATGTCTCCAATCTCTTTTTTGTACGTTTTTTCCACGTGTCTTGACATCCAATGTATCCCTGCAAAGTTTGGTGAAGATCTGAGTATGTAGTTTTTGACCTTATCTGGAACCTCCCATCTGAAAATTTGAAAATTCTTAAAAAATTCGACCAAAATCTTGATGTCTCCAATCTTTTGTTTTGTACGTTTTTTCCACGTGTCTTGACACATAATGTATCCATGCAAAGTTTGGTGAAGATCTGAGTATGTAGTTTTTGACCTTATATGGAACCTCCTATCTGAAAATTTGAAAATTCTTAAAAAATTCGTCCAAAATCTTGATGTCTCCAATCTCTTGTTTTGTACGTTTTTTCCACGTGTCTTGACATCCAATGTATCCCTGCAAAGTTTGGTGAAGATCTGAGTATGTAGTTTTTGACCTTATCTGGAACCTCCCATCTGAAAATTTGAAAATTCCTAAAAAATCCGTGCAAAATCTTGATGACCCCAATCTCTTGTTTTGTACGTTTTTTCCACGTGTCTTGACATCCAATGTATCCATGCAAAGTTTGGTGAAGATCTGAGTATGTCGTTTTTGACCTTATCTGGAACCTCCCATCTGAAAATTTGAAAATTCTTAAAAAATTCGTCGAAAATCTTGATGTCTCCAATCTCTTGTTTTGTACGTTTTTTCCACGTGTCTTGACATGCAAAGTATCCCTGCAACGTTTGGTGAAGATCTGAGTATGTAGTTTTTGACCTTATCTGGAACCTCCTATCTGAAAATTTGAAAATTCTTCAAAAATTCGTCGAAAATCTTGATGTCTCCAATCTCTTGATTTGTACGTTTTTTCCACGTGTCTTGACATCCAATGTATCCCTGCAATGTTTGGTGGAGATCTGAGTATGTAGTTTTTGACCTTATCTGGGACCTCCTATCAGAAAATTTGAAAATTCTTCAAAAATTCGTCCAAAATCTTGATGTCTCCAATCTCTTGTTTTGTACGTTTTTTCCACGTGTCTCGACCTCCAATGTATCCCTGCAAAGTTTGGTGAAGATCTGAGTATGTCGTTTTTGACCTTATCTGGAACATCCTTTCTGAAAATTTGAAAATTCTTAAAAAATTCGTCGAAAATCTTCATGTCTCCAATCTCTTGTTTTGTACGTTTTTTCCACGTGTCTTGACATCCAATGTATCCCTGCAAAGTTTGGTGAAGATCTGAGTATGTAGTTTTTGACCTTATATGGAACCTCCTTTCTGAAAATTTGAAAATTCTCAAAAAATTCGTCCATAATCTTGATGTCTCCAATCTCTTGTTTTGTACGTTTTTTCCACGTGTCTTGACATCCAATGTATCCCTGCAAAGTTTGGTGAAGATCTGAGTATGTAGTTTTTGACCTTATATGGAACCTCCTATCTGAAAATTTGAAAATTCTTAAAAAATTCGTCCAAAATCTTGATGTCACCAATCCTATGTTTTGTATGTTTTTTCCACGTGTCTTGACATCCAATGTATCCATGCAAAGTTTGGTGAAGATCTGAGTATGTCGTTTTTGACCTTATCTGGAACCTCCCATCTGAAAATTTGAAAATTCTTAAAAAATTCGTCGAAAATCTTGATGTCTCCGATCTCTTGTTTTGTACGTTTTTTCCACGTGTCTTGACATGCAAAGTATTCCTGCAAAGTTTGGTGAAGATCTGAGTATGTAGTTTTTGACCTCATCTGGAACCTCCTATCTGAAAATTTGAAAATTCTTAAAAAATTCGTCCAAAATTTTGATGTCTCCAATCTCTTGTTTTGTACGTTTTTTCCACGTGTCTTGACATCCAATGTATCCCTGCAATGTTTGGTGAAGATCTGAGTATGTAGTTTTTGACCTTAACTGGAACCTCCCATCTGAAAATTTGAAAATTCCTAAAAAATCCGTCCAAAATCTTGATGACCCCAATCTCTTGTTTTGTACTTTTTTTCCACGTGTCTCGACCTCCAATGTATCCCTGCAAAGTTTGGTGAAGATCTGAGTATGTAGTTTTTGACCTTATATGGAACCTCCTATCTGAAAATTTGAAAATTCTTAAAAAATTCGTCCAAAATCTTGATGTCACCAATCCTATGTTTTGTATGTTTTTTCCACGTGTCTTGACATCCAATGTATCCATGCAAAGTTTGGTGAAGATCTGAGTATGTCGTTTTTGACCTTATCTGGAACCTCCCATCTGAAAATTTGAAAATTCTTAAAAAATTCGTCGAAAATCTTGATGTCTCCGATCTCTTGTTTTGTACGTTTTTTCCACGTGTCTTGACATGCAAAGTATTCCTGCAAAGTTTGGTGAAGATCTGAGTATGTAGTTTTTGACCTCATCTGGAACCTCCTATCTGAAAATTTGAAAATTCTTAAAAAATTCGTCCAAAATTTTGATGTCTCCAATCTCTTGTTTTGTACGTTTTTTCCACGTGTCTTGACATCCAATGTATCCCTGCAATGTTTGGTGAAGATCTGAGTATGTAGTTTTTGACCTTATCTGGAACCTCCCATCTGAAAATTTGAAAATTCCTAAAAAATCCGTCCAAAATCTTGATGACCCCAATCTCTTGTTTTGTACGTTTTTTCCACGTGTCTTGACATCCAATGTATCCCTGCAAAGTTTGGTGAAGATCTGAGTATGTAGTTTTTGACCTTATCTGGAACCTCCTATCAGAAAATTTGAAAATTATTAAAAAATTCGTCCAAAATCTTGATGTCTCCAATCTCTTGTTTTGTACGTTTTTTCCACGTGTCTTGATATCCAATGTATCCCTGCAAAGTTTGGTGAAGATCTGAGTATGTCGTTTTTGACCTTATCTGGAACATCCTTTCTGAAAATTTGAAAATTGTTAAAAAATTCGTCCAAAATCTTGATGTCTCCAATCTCTTTTTTGTACGTTTTTTCCACGTGTCTTGACATCCAATGTATCCCTGCAAAGTTTGGTGAAGATCTGAGTATGTAGTTTTTGACCTTATCTGGAACCTCCCATCTGAAAATTTGAAAATTCTTAAAAAATTCGACCAAAATCTTGATGTCTCCAATCTTTTGTTTTGTACGTTTTTTCCACGTGTCTTGACACATAATGTATCCATGCAAAGTTTGGTGAAGATCTGAGTATGTAGTTTTTGACCTTATATGGAACCTCCTATCTGAAAATTTGAAAATTCTTAAAAAATTCGTCCAAAATCTTGATGTCTCCAATCTCTTGTTTTGTACGTTTTTTCCACGTGTCTTGACATCCAATGTATCCCTGCAAAGTTTGGTGAAGATCTGAGTATGTAGTTTTTGACCTTATCTGGAACCTCCCATCTGAAAATTTGAAAATTCCTAAAAAATCCGTGCAAAATCTTGATGACCCCAATCTCTTGTTTTGTACGTTTTTTCCACGTGTCTTGACATCCAATGTATCCATGCAAAGTTTGGTGAAGATCTGAGTATGTCGTTTTTGACCTTATCTGGAACCTCCCATCTGAAAATTTGAAAATTCTTAAAAAATTCGTCGAAAATCTTGATGTCTCCAATCTCTTGTTTTGTACGTTTTTTCCACGTGTCTTGACATGCAAAGTATCCCTGCAACGTTTGGTGAAGATCTGAGTATGTAGTTTTTGACCTTATCTGGAACCTCCTATCTGAAAATTTGAAAATTCTTCAAAAATTCGTCGAAAATCTTGATGTCTCCAATCTCTTGATTTGTACGTTTTTTCCACGTGTCTTGACATCCAATGTATCCCTGCAATGTTTGGTGGAGATCTGAGTATGTAGTTTTTGACCTTATCTGGGACCTCCTATCAGAAAATTTGAAAATTCTTCAAAAATTCGTCCAAAATCTTGATGTCTCCAATCTCTTGTTTTGTACGTTTTTTCCACGTGTCTCGACCTCCAATGTATCCCTGCAAAGTTTGGTGAAGATCTGAGTATGTCGTTTTTGACCTTATCTGGAACATCCTTTCTGAAAATTTGAAAATTCTTAAAAAATTCGTCGAAAATCTTCATGTCTCCAATCTCTTGTTTTGTACGTTTTTTCCACGTGTCTTGACATCCAATGTATCCCTGCAAAGTTTGGTGAAGATCTGAGTATGTAGTTTTTGACCTTATATGGAACCTCCTTTCTGAAAATTTGAAAATTCTCAAAAAATTCGTCCATAATCTTGATGTCTCCAATCTCTTGTTTTGTACGTTTTTTCCACGTGTCTTGACATCCAATGTATCCCTGCAAAGTTTGGTGAAGATCTGAGTATGTAGTTTTTGACCTTATATGGAACCTCCTATCTGAAAATTTGAAAATTCTTAAAAAATTCGTCCAAAATCTTGATGTCACCAATCCTATGTTTTGTATGTTTTTTCCACGTGTCTTGACATCCAATGTATCCATGCAAAGTTTGGTGAAGATCTGAGTATGTCGTTTTTGACCTTATCTGGAACCTCCCATCTGAAAATTTGAAAATTCTTAAAAAATTCGTCGAAAATCTTGATGTCTCCGATCTCTTGTTTTGTACGTTTTTTCCACGTGTCTTGACATGCAAAGTATTCCTGCAAAGTTTGGTGAAGATCTGAGTATGTAGTTTTTGACCTCATCTGGAACCTCCTATCTGAAAATTTGAAAATTCTTAAAAAATTCGTCCAAAATTTTGATGTCTCCAATCTCTTGTTTTGTACGTTTTTTCCACGTGTCTTGACATCCAATGTATCCCTGCAATGTTTGGTGAAGATCTGAGTATGTAGTTTTTGACCTTATCTGGAACCTCCCATCTGAAAATTTGAAAATTCCTAAAAAATCCGTCCAAAATCTTGATGACCCCAATCTCTTGTTTTGTACGTTTTTTCCACGTGTCTTGACATCCAATGTATCCCTGCAAAGTTTGGTGAAGATCTGAGTATGTAGTTTTTGACCTTATCTGGAACCTCCTATCTGAAAATTTGAAAATTCTTAAAAAATTCGTCCAAAATCTTGATGTCTCCAATCTCTTGTTTTGTACGTTTTTTCCACGTGTCTTGATATCCAATGTATCCCTGCAAAGTTTGGTGAAGATCTGAGTATGTCGTTTTTGACCTTATCTGGAACATCCTTTCTGAAAATTTGAAAATTGTTAAAAAAATCGTCCAAAATCTTGATGTCTCCAATCTCTTTTTTGTACGTTTTTTCCACGTGTCTTGACATCCAATGTATCCCTGCAAAGTTTGGTGAAGATCTGAGTATGTAGTTTTTGACCTTATCTGGAACCTCCCATCTGAAAATTTGAAAATTCTTAAAAAATTCGACCAAAATCTTGATGTCTCCAATCTTTTGTTTTGTACGTTTTTTCCACGTGTCTTGACACATAATGTATCCATGCAAAGTTTGGTGAAGATCTGAGTATGTAGTTTTTGACCTTATATGGAACCTCCTATCTGAAAATTTGAAAATTCTTAAAAAATTCGTCCAAAATCTTGATGTCTCCAATCTCTTGTTTTGTACGTTTTTTCCACGTGTCTTGACATCCAATGTATCCCTGCAAAGTTTGGTGAAGATCTGAGTATGTAGTTTTTGACCTTATCTGGAACCTCCCATCTGAAAATTTGAAAATTCCTAAAAAATCCGTGCAAAATCTTGATGACCCCAATCTCTTGTTTTGTACGTTTTTTCCACGTGTCTTGACATCCAATGTATTCCTGCAATGTTTAGTGAAGATCTGAGTATGTAGTTTTTGACCTTATATGGAACCTCCTATCTGAAAATTTGAAAATTCTTAAAAAATTCGACCAAAATCTTGATGTTCCGAATCCTATGTTTTGTATGTTTTTTCCACGTGTCTTGACATCCAATGTATCCATGCAAAGTTTGGTGAAGATCTGAGTATGTAGTTTTTGACCTTATATTGAACCTCCCATCTGAAAATTTGAAAATTCTTAAAAAATTCGTCCAAAATCTTGATGACCCCAATCTCTTGTTTTGTACGTTTTTTCCACGTGTCTTGACATCCAAAGTATCCCTGCAAAGTTTGGTGAAGATCTGAGTATGTAGTTTTTGACCTTATATGGAACCTCCTTTCTGAAAATTTGAGAATTCTTAAAAAATTCGTCCAAAATCTTGATGTCTCCAATCTCTTGTTTTGTACGTTTTTTCCACGTGTCTTGACATCCAATGTATCCATGCAAAGTTTGGTGAAGATCTGAGTATGTCGTTTTTGACCTTATCTGGAACCTCCCATCTGAAAATTTGAAAATTCTTAAAAAATTCGTCGAAAATCTTGATGTCTCCAATCTTTTGTTTTGTACGTTTTTTCCACGTGTCTTGACATGCAAAGTATCCCTGCAACGTTTGGTGAAGATCTGAGTATGTAGTTTTTGACCTTATCTGGAACCTCCTATCTGAAAATTTGAAAATTCTTCAAAAATTCGTCGAAAATCTTGATGTCTCCAATCTCTTGTTTTGTACGTTTTTTCCACGTGTCTTGACATCCAATGTATTCCTGCAATGTTTGGTGGAGATCTGAGTATGTAGTTTTAGACCTTATCTGGAACCTCCTATCTGAAAATTTGAAAATTCTTCAAAAATTCGTCCAAAATCTTGATGTCTCCAATCTCTTGTTTTGTACGTTTTTTCCACGTGTCTCGACCTCCAATGGATCCCTGCAAAGTTTGGTGAAGATCTGAGTATGTCGTTTTTGACCTTATCTGGAACATCCTTTCTGAAAATTTGAAAATTCTTAAAAAATTCGTCGAAAATCTTCATGTCTCCAATCTCTTGTTTTGTACGTTTTTTCCACGTGTCTTGACATCCAATGTATCCCTGCAAAGTTTGGTGAAGATCTGAGTATGTAGTTTTTGACCTTATATGGAACCTCCTATCTGAAAATTTGAAAATTCTTAAAAAATTCGTCCAAAATCTTGATGTCTCCAATCTCTTGTTTTGTACGTTTTTTCCACGTGTCTCGACCTCCAATGGATCCCTGCAAAGTTTGGTGAAGATCTGAGTATGTCGTTTTTGACCTTATCTGGAACCTCCCATCTGAAAATTTGAAAATTCTTAAAAAATTCGTCGAAAATCTTGATGTCTCCGATCTCTTGTTTTGTACGTTTTTTCCACGTGTCTTGACATGCAAAGTATTCCTGCAAAGTTTGGTGAAGATCTGAGTATGTAGTTTTTGACCTCATCTGGAACCTCCTATCTGAAAATTTGAAAATTCTTAAAAAATTCGTCCAAAATCTTGATGTCTCCAATCTCTTGTTTTGTACGTTTTTTCCACGTGTCTTGACATCCAATGTATCCCTGCAATGTTTGGTGAAGATCTGAGTATGTAGTTTTTGACCTTATCTGGAACCTCCCATCTGAAAATTTGAAAATTCCTAAAAAATCCGTCCAAAATCTTGATGACCCCAATCTCTTGTTTTGTACTTTTTTCCACGTGTCTTGACATCCAATGTATCCCTGCAAAGTTTGGTGAAGATCTGAGTATGTAGTTTTTGATCTTATCTGGAACCTCCTATCTGAAAATTTGAAAATTCTTAAAAAATTCGTCCAAAATCTTGATGTCTCCAATCTCTTGTTTTGTACGTTTTTTCCACGTGTCTTGATATCCAATGTATCCCTGCAAAGTTTGGTGAAGATCTGAGTATGTTGTTTTTGACCTTATCTGGAACATCCTTTCTGAAAATTTGATAATTGTTAAAAAATTCGTCCAAAATCTTGATGTCTCCTATCTCTTGTTTTGTACGTTTTTTCCACGTGTCTTGACATCCAATGTATCCCTGCAAAGTTTGGTGAAGATCTGAGTATGTAGTTTTTGACCTTATCTGGAACCTCCCATCTGAAAATTTGAAAATTCTTAAAAAATTCGACCAAAATCTTGATGTCTCCAATCTTTTGTTTTGTACGTTTTTTCCACGTGTCTTGACACATAATGTATCCATGCAAAGTTTGGTGAAGATCTGAGTATGTAGTTTTTGACCTTATATGGAACCTCCTATCTGAAAATTTAAAAATTCTTAAAAAATTCGTCCAAAATCTTGATGTCTCCAATCTCTTGTTTGTACGTTTTTTCCACGTGTCTTGACATCCAATGTATCCCTGCAAAGTTTGGTGAAGATCTGAGTATGTAGTTTTTGACCTTATCTGGAACCTCCCATCTGAAAATTTGAAAATTCTTAAAAAATTCGACCAAAATCTTGATGTCTCCAATCTTTTGTTTTGTACGTTTTTTCCACGTGTCTTGACACATAATGTATCCATGCAAAGTTTGGTGAAGATCTGAGTATGTAGTTTTTGACCTTATATGGAACCTCCTATCTGAAAATTTGAAAATTCTTAAAAAATTCGTCCAAAATCTTGATGTCTGCAATCTCTTGTTTTGTACGTTTTTTCCACGTGTCTTGACATCCAATGTATCCCTGCAAAGTTTGGTGAAGATCTGAGTATGTTGTTTTTGACCTTATCTGGAACATCCTTTCTGAAAATTTGAAAATTGTTAAAAAATTCGTCCAAAATCTTGATGTCTCCTATCTCTTGTTTTGTACGTTTTTTCCACGTGTCTTGACATCCAATGTATCCCTGCAAAGTTTGGTGAATATCTGAGTATGTAGTTTTTGACCTTATCTGGAACCTCCCATCTGAAAATTTGAAAATTCTTAAAAAATTCGACCAATATCTTGATGTCTCCAATCTCTTGTTTTGTACGTTTTTTCCACGTGTCTTGACACATAATGTATCCATGCAAAGTTTGGTGAAGATCTGAGTATGTAGTTTTTGACCTTATATGGAACCTCCTATCTGAAAATTTGAAAATTCTTAAAAAATTCGTCCAAAATCTTGATGTCTCCAATCTCTTGTTTTGTACGTTTTTTCCACGTGTCTTGATATCCAATGTATCCCTGCAATGTTTGGTGAAGATCTGAGTATGTAGTTTTTGACCTTATCTTGAACCTCCCATCTGAAAATTTGAAAATTCCTAAAAAATCCGTCCAAAATCTTGATGACCCCAATCTCTTGTTTTGTACGTTTTTTCCACGTGTCTTGACATCCAATGTATCCCTGCAAAGTTTGGTGAAGATCTGAGTATGTAGTTTTTGACTTTATCTGGAACCTCCTATCTGATAATTTGAAAATTCTTAAAAAATTCGTCCAAAATCTTGATGTCTCCAATCTCTTGTTTTGTACGTTTTTTCCACGTGTCTTGATATCCAATGTATCCCTGCAAAGTTTGGTGAAGATCTGAGTATGTCGCTTTTGACCTTATCTGGAACATCCTTTCTGAAAATTTGAAAATTGTTAAAAAATTCGTCCAAAATCTTGATGTCTCCTATCTCTTGTTTTGTACGTTTTTTCCACGTGTCTTGACATCCAATGTATCCCTGCAAAGTTTGGTGAAGATCTGAGTATGTAGTTTTTGACCTTATCTGGAACCTCCCATCTGAAAATTTGAAAATTCTTAAAAAATTCGACCAAAATCTTGATGTCTCCAATCTCTTGTTTTGTACGTTTTTTCCACGTGTCTTGACATGCAAAGTATTCCTGCAAAGTTTGGTGAAGATCTGAGTATGTAGTTTTTGACCTCATCTGGAACCTCCTTTCTGAAAATTTGAAAATTCTTAAAAAATTCGTCCAAAATTTTGATGTCTCCAATCTCTTGTTTTGTACGTTTTTTCCACGTGTCTTGACATCCAATGTATCCCTGCAATGTTTGGTGAAGATCTGAGTATGTAGTTTTTGACCTTATCTGGAACCTCCCATCTGAAAATTTGAAAATTCCTAAAAAATCCGTCCAAAATCTTGATGACCCCAATCTCTTGTTTTGTACGATTTTTCCACGTGTCTTGACATCCAATGTATCCCTGCAAAGTTTGGTGAAGATCTGAGTATGTAGTTTTTGACCTTATCTGGAACCTCCTATCTGAAAATTTGAAAATTCTTAAAAAATTCGTCCAAAATCTTGATGTCTCCAATCTCTTGTTTTTACGTTTTTTCCACGTGTCTTGATATCCAATGTATCCCTGCAAAGTTTGGTGAAGATCTGAGTATGTCGTTTTTGACCTTATCTGGAACATCCTTTCTGAAAATTTGAAAATTGTTAAAAAATTCGTCCAAAATCTTGATGTCTCCAATCTCTTTTTTGTACGTTTTTTCCACGTGTCTTGACATCCAATGTATCCCTGCAAAGTTTGGTGAAGATCTGAGTATGTAGTTTTTGACCTTATCTGGAACCTCCCATCTGAAAATTTGAAAATTCTTAAAAAATTCGACCAAAATCTTGATGTCTCCAATCTTTTGTTTTGTACGTTTTTTCCACGTGTCTTGACACATAATGTATCCATGCAAAGTTTGGTGAAGATCTGAGTATGTAGTTTTTGACCTTATATGGAACCTCCTATCTGAAAATTTGAAAATTCTTAAAAAATTCGTCCAAAATCTTGATGTCTCCAATCTCTTGTTTTGTACGTTTTTTCCACGTGTCTTGACATCCAATGTATCCCTGCAAAGTTTGGTGAAGATCTGAGTATGTAGTTTTTGACCTTATCTGGAACCTCCCATCTGAAAATTTGAAAATTCCTAAAAAATCCGTGCAAAATCTTGATGACCCCAATCTCTTGTTTTGTACGTTTTTTCCACGTGTCTTGACATCCAATGTATCCATGCAAAGTTTGGTGAAGATCTGAGTATGTCGTTTTTGACCTTATCTGGAACCTCCCATCTGAAAATTTGAAAATTCTTAAAAAATTCATCGAAAATCTTGATGTCTCCAATCTCTTGTTTTGTACGTTTTTTCCACGTGTCTTGACATGCAAAGTATCCCTGCAACGTTTGGTGAAGATCTGAGTATGTAGTTTTTGACCTTATCTGGAACCTCCTATCTGAAAATTTGAAAATTCTTCAAAAATTCGTCGAAAATCTTGATGTCTCCAATCTCTTGTTTTGTAGGTTTTACCACGTGTCTTGACATCCAATGTATCCCTGCAATGTTTGGTGGAGATCTGAGTATGTAGTTTTTGACCTTATCTGGGACCTCCTATCAGAAAATTTGAAAATTCTTCAAAAATTCGTCCAAAATCTTGATGTCTCCAATCTCTTGTTTTGTACGTTTTTTCCACGTGTCTCGACCTCCAATGTATCCCTGCAAAGTTTGGTGAAGATCTGAGTATGTCGTTTTTGACCTTATCTGGAACATCCTTTCTGAAAATTTGAAAATTCTTAAAAAATTCGTCGAAAATCTTGATGTCTCCAATCTCTTGTTTTGTACGTTTTTTCCACGTGTCTTGACATCCAATGTATCCCTGCAAAGTTTGGTGAAGATCTGAGTATGTAGTTTTTGACCTTATATGGAACCTCCTTTCTGAAAATTTGAAAATTCTCAAAAAATTCGTCCATAATCTTGATGTCTCCAATCTCTTGTTTTGTACGTTTTTTCCACGTGTCTTGACATCCAATGTATCCCTGCAAAGTTTGGTGAAGATCTGAGTATGTAGTTTTTGACCTTATATGGAACCTCCTATCTGAAAATTTGAAAATTCTTAAAAAATACGTCCAAAATCTTGATGTCACCAATCCTATGTTTTGTATGTTTTTTCCACGTGTCTTGACATCCAATGTATCCATGCAAAGTTTGGTGAAGATCTGAGTATGTCGTTTTTGACCTTATCTGGAACCTCCCATCTGAAAATTTGAAAATTCTTAAAAAATTCGTCGAAAATCTTGATGTCTCCGATCTCTTGTTTTGTACGTTTTTTCCACGTGTCTTGACATGCAAAGTATGCCTGCAAAGTTTGGTGAAGATCTGAGTATGTAGTTTTTGACCTCATCTGGAACCTCCTATCTGAAAATTTGAAAATTCTTAAAAAATTCGTCCAAAATCTTGATGTCTCCAATCTCTTGTTTTGTACGTTTTTTCCACGTGTCTTGACATGCAAAGTATTCCTGCAAAGTTTGGTGAAGATCTGAGTATGTAGTTTTTGACCTCATCTGGAACCTCCTATCTGAAAATTTGAAAATTCTTAAAAAATTCGTCCAAAATTTTGATGTCTCCAATCTCTTGTTTTGTACGTTTTTTCCACGTGTCTTGACATCCAATGTATCCCTGCAATGTTTGGTGAAGATCTGAGTATGTAGTTTTTGACCTTATCTGGAACCTCCCATCTGAAAATTTGAAAATTCCTAAAAAATCCGTCCAAAATCTTGATGACCCCAATCTCTTGTTTTGTACGTTTTTTCCACGTGTCTTGACATCCAATGTATCCCTGCAAAGTTTGGTGAAGATCTGAGTATGTAGTTTTTGAACTTATCTGGAACCTCCTATCTGAAAATTTGAAAATTCTTAAAAAATTCGTCCAAAATCTTGATGTCTCCAATCTCTTGTTTTGTACGTTTTTTCCACGTGTCTTGATATCCAATGTATCCCTGCAAAGTTTGGTGAAGATCTGAGTATGTCGTTTTTGACCTTATCTGGAACATCCTTTCTGAAAATTTGAAAATTGTTAAAAAATTCGTCCAAAATCTTGATGTCTCCAATCTCTTTTTTGTACGTTTTTTCCACGTGTCTTGACATCCAATGTATCCCTGCAAAGTTTGGTGAAGATCTGAGTATGTAGTTTTTGACCTTATCTGGAACCTCCCATCTGAAAATTTGAAAATTCTTAAAAAATTCGACCAAAATCTTGATGTCTCCAATCTTTTGTTTTGTACGTTTTTTCCACGTGTCTTGACACATAATGTATCCATGCAAAGTTTGGTGAAGATCTGAGTATGTAGTTTTTGACCTTATATGGAACCTCCTATCTGAAAATTTGAAAATTCTTAAAAAATTCGTCCAAAATCTTGATGTCTCCAATCTCTTGTTTTGTACGTTTTTTCCACGTGTCTTGACATCCAATGTATCCCTGCAAAGTTTGGTGAAGATCTGAGTATGTAGTTTTTGACCTTATCTGGAACCTCCCATCTGAAAATTTGAAAATTCCTAAAAAATCCGTGCAAAATCTTGATGACCCCAATCTCTTGTTTTGTACGTTTTTTCCACGTGTCTTGACATCCAATGTATTCCTGCAATGTTTGGTGAAGATCTGAGTATGTAGTTTTTGACCTTATATGGAACCTCCTATCTGAAAATTTGAAAATTCTTAAAAAATTCGACCAAAATCTTGATGTTCCGAATCCTATGTTTTGTATGTTTTTTCCACGTGTCTTGACATCCAATGTATCCATGCAAAGTTTGGTGAAGATCTGAGTATGTAGTTTTTGACCTTATATTGAACCTCCCATCTGAAAATTTGAAAATTCTTAAAAAATTCGTCCAAAATCTTGATGACCCCAATCTCTTGTTTTGTACGTTTTTTCCACGTGTCTTGACATCCAAAGTATCCCTGCAAAGTTTGGTGAAGATCTGAGTATGTAGTTTTTGACCTTATATGGAACCTCCTTTCTGAAAATTTGAGAATTCTTAAAAAATTCGTCCAAAATCTTGATGTCTCCAATCTCTTGTTTTGTACGTTTTTTCCACGTGTCTTGACATCCAATGTATCCATGCAAAGTTTGGTGAAGATCTGAGTATGTCGTTTTTGACCTTATCTGGAACCTCCCATCTGAAAATTTGAAAATTCTTAAAAAATTCGTCGAAAATCTTGATGTCTCCAATCTTTTGTTTTGTACGTTTTTTCCACGTGTCTTGACATGCAAAGTATCCCTGCAACGTTTGGTGAAGATCTGAGTATGTAGTTTTTGACCTTATCTGGAACCTCCTATCTGAAAATTTGAAAATTCTTCAAAAATTCTTCGAAAATCTTGATGTCTCCAATCTCTTGTTTTGTACGTTTTTTCCACGTGTCTTGACATCCAATGTATTCCTGCAATTTTTGGTGGAGATCTGAGTATGTAGTTTTAGACCTTATCTGGAACCTCCTATCTGAAAATTTGAAAATTCTTCAAAAATTCGTCCAAAATCTTGATGTCTCCAATCTCTTGTTTTGTACGTTTTTTCCACGTGTCTCGACCTCCAATGGATCCCTGCAAAGTTTGGTGAAGATCTGAGTATGTCGTTTTTGACCTTATCTGGAACATCCTTTCTGAAAATTTGAAAATTCTTAAAAAATTCGTCGAAAATCTTGATGTCTCCAATCTCTTGTTTTGTACGTTTTTTCCACGTGTCTTGACATCCAATGTATCCCTGCAAAGTTTGGTGAAGATCTGAGTATGTAGTTTTTGACCTTATATGGAACCTCCTATCTGAAAATTTGAAAATTCTTAAAAAATTCGTCCAAAATCTTGATGTCTCCAATCTCTTGTTTTGTACGTTTTTTCCACGTGTCTCGACCTCCAATGGATCCCTGCAAAGTTTGGTGAAGATCTGAGTATGTCGTTTTTGACCTTATCTGGAACCTCCCATCTGAAAATTTGAAAATTCTTAAAAAATTCGTCGAAAATCTTGATGTCTCCGATCTCTTGTTTTGTACGTTTTTTCCACGTGTCTTGACATGCAAAGTATTCCTGCAAAGTTTGGTGAAGATCTGAGTATGTAGTTTTTGACCTCATCTGGAACCTCCTATCTGAAAATTTGAAAATTCTTAAAAAATTCGTCCAAAATCTTGATGTCTCCAATCTCTTGTTTTGTACGTTTTTTCCACGTGTCTTGACATCCAATGTATCCCTGCAATGTTTGGTGAAGATCTGAGTATGTAGTTTTTGACCTTATCTGGAACCTCCCATCTGAAAATTTGAAAATTCCTAAAAAATCCGTCCAAAATCTTGATGACCCCAATCTCTTGTTTTGTACTTTTTTTCCACGTGTCTTGACATCCAATGTATCCCTGCAAAGTTTGGTGAAGATCTGAGTATGTAGTTTTTGATCTTATCTGGAACCTCCTATCTGAAAATTTGAAAATTCTTAAAAAATTCGTCCAAAATCTTGATGTCTCCAATCTCTTGTTTTGTACGTTTTTTCCACGTGTCTTGACATCCAATGTATCCCTGCAAAGTTTGGTGAAGATCTGAGTATGTAGTTTTTGACCTTATCTGGAACCTCCCATCTGAAAATTTGAAAATTCTTAAAAAATTCGACCAAAATCTTGATGTCTCCAATCTTTTGTTTTGTACGTTTTTTCCACGTGTCTTGACACATAATGTATCCATGCAAAGTTTGGTGAAGATCTGAGTATGTAGTTTTTGACCTTATATGGAACCTCCTATCTGAAAATTTGAAAATTCTTAAAAAATTCGTCCAAAATCTTGATGTCTCCAATCTCTTGTTTTGTACGTTTTTTCCACGTGTCTTGACATCCAATGTATCCCTGCAAAGTTTGGTGAAGATCTGAGTATGTAGTTTTTGACCTTATCTGGAACCTCCCATCTGAAAATTTGAAAATTCCTAAAAAATCCGTGCAAAATCTTGATGACCCCAATCTCTTGTTTTGTACGTTTTTTCCACGTGTCTTGACATCCAATGTATTCCTGCAATGTTTGGTGAAGATCTGAGTATGTAGTTTTTGACCTTATATGGAACCTCCTATCTGAAAATTTGAAAATTCTCAAAAAATTCGTCCATAATCTTGATGTCTCCAATCTCTTGTTTTGTACGTTTTTTCCACGTGTCTTGACATCCAATGTATCCCTGCAAAGTTTGGTGAAGATCTGAGTATGTAGTTTTTGACCTTATATGGAACCTCCTATCTGAAAATTTGAAAATTCTTAAAAAATACGTCCAAAATCTTGATGTCACCAATCCTATGTTTTGTATGTTTTTTCCATGTGTCTTGACATCCAATGTATCCATGCAAAGTTTGGTGAAGATCTGAGTATGTCGTTTTTGACCTTATCTGGAACCTCCCATCTGAAAATTTGAAAATTCTTAAAAAATTCGTCGAAAATCTTGATGTCTCCGATCTCTTGTTTTGTACGTTTTTTCCACGTGTCTTGACATGCAAAGTATTCCTGCAAAGTTTGGTGAAGATCTGAGTATGTAGTTTTTGACCTCATCTGGAACCTCCTATCTGAAAATTTGAAAATTCTTAAAAAATTCGTCCAAAATCTTGATGTCTCCAATCTCTTGTTTTGTACGTTTTTTCCACGTGTCTTGACATGCAAAGTATTCCTGCAAAGTTTGGTGAAGATCTGAGTATGTAGTTTTTGACCTCATCTGGAACCTCCTATCTGAAAATTTGAAAATTCTTTAAAAATTCGTCCAAAATTTTGATGTCTCCAATCTCTTGTTTTGTACGTTTTTTCCACGTGTCTTGACATCCAATGTATCCCTGCAATGTTTGGTGAAGATCTGAGTATGTAGTTTTTGACCTTATCTGGAACCTCCCATCTGAAAATTTGAAAATTCCTAAAAAATCCGTCCAAAATCTTGATGACCCCAATCTCTTGTTTTGTACGTTTTTTCCACGTGTCTTGACATCCAATGTATCCCTGCAAAGTTTGGTGAAGATCTGAGTATGTAGTTTTTGACCTTATCTGGAACCTCCTATCTGAAAATTTGAAAATTCTTAAAAAATTCGTCCAAAATCTTGATGTCTCCAATCTCTTGTTTTGTACGTTTTTTCCACGTGTCTTGATATCCAATGTATCCCTGCAAAGTTTGGTGAAGATCTGAGTATGTAGTTTTTGACCTTATCTGGAACCTCCCATCTGAAAATTTGAAAATTCTTAAAAAATTCGACCAAAATCTTGATGTCTCCAATCTCTTGTTTTGTACGTTTTTTCCACGTGTCTTGACACATAATGTATCCATGCAAAGTTTGGTGAAGATCTGAGTATGTAGTTTTTGACCTTATATGGAACCTCCTATCTGAAAATTTGAAAATTCTTAAAAAATTCGTCCAAAATCTTGATGTCTCCAATCTCTTGTTTTGTACGTTTTTTCCACGTGTCTTGACATCCAATGTATCCCTGCAAAGTTTGGTGAAGATCTGAGTATGTAGTTTTTGACCTTATCTGGAACCTCCCATCTGAAAATTTGAAAATTCCTAAAAAATCCGTGCAAAATCTTGATGACCCCAATCTCTTGTTTTGTACGTTTTTTCCACGTGTCTTGACATCCAATGTATTCCTGCAATGTTTGGTGAAGATCTGAGTATGTAGTTTTTGACCTTATATGGAACCTCCTATCTGAAAATTTGAAAATTCTTAAAAAATTCGACCAAAATCTTGATGTTCCGAATCCTATGTTTTGTATGTTTTTTCCACGTGTCTTGACATCCAATGTATCCATGCAAAGTTTGGTGAAGATCTGAGTATGTAGTTTTTGACCTTATATTGAACCTCCCATCTGAAAATTTGAAAATTCTTAAAAAATTCGTCCAAAATCTTGATGACCCCAATCTCTTGTTTTGTACGTTTTTTCCACGTGTCTTGACATCCAAAGTATCCCTGCAAAGTTTGGTGAAGATCTGAGTATGTAGTTTTTGACCTTATATGGAACCTCCTTTCTGAAAATTTGAGAATTCTTAAAAAATTCGTCCAAAATCTTGATGTCTCCAATCTCTTGTTTTGTACGTTTTTTCCACGTGTCTTGACATCCAATGTATCCATGCAAAGTTTGGTGAAGATCTGAGTATGTCGTTTTTGACCTTATCTGGAACCTCCCATCTGAAAATTTGAAAATTCTTAAAAAAATCGTCGAAAATCTTGATGTCTCCAATCTTTTGTTTTGTACGTTTTTTCCACGTGTCTTGACATGCAAAGTATCCCTGCAACGTTTGGTGAAGATCTGAGTATGTAGTTTTTGACCTTATCTGGAACCTCCTATCTGAAAATTTGAAAATTCTTCAAAAATTCTTCGAAAATCTTGATGTCTCCAATCTCTTGTTTTGTACGTTTTTTCCACGTGTCTTGACATCCAATGTATTCCTGCAATTTTTGGTGGAGATCTGAGTATGTAGTTTTAGACCTTATCTGGAACCTCCTATCTGAAAATTTGAAAATTCTTCAAAAATTCGTCCAAAATCTTGATGTCTCCAATCTCTTGTTTTGTACGTTTTTTCCACGTGTCTCGACCTCCAATGGATCCCTGCAAAGTTTGGTGAAGATCTGAGTATGTCGTTTTTGACCTTATCTGGAACATCCTTTCTGAAAATTTGAAAATTCTTAAAAAATTCGTCGAAAATCTTGATGTCTCCAATCTCTTGTTTTGTACGTTTTTTCCACGTGTCTTGACATCCAATGTATCCCTGCAAAGTTTGGTGAAGATCTGAGTATGTAGTTTTTGACCTTATATGGAACCTCCTATCTGAAAATTTGAAAATTCTTAAAAAATTCGTCCAAAATCTTGATGTCTCCAATCTCTTGTTTTGTACGTTTTTTCCACGTGTCTCGACCTCCAATGGATCCCTGCAAAGTTTGGTGAAGATCTGAGTATGTCGTTTTTGACCTTATCTGGAACCTCCCATCTGAAAATTTGAAAATTCCTAAAAAATCCGTCCAAAATCTTGATGACCCCAATCTCTTGTTTTGTACTTTTTTTCCACGTGTCTTGACATCCAATGTATCCCTGCAAAGTTTGGTGAAGATCTGAGTATGTAGTTTTTGATCTTATCTGGAACCTCCTATCTGAAAATTTGAAAATTCTTAAAAAATTCGTCGAAAATCTTGATGTCTCCAATCTTTTGTTTTGTACGTTTTTTCCACGTGTCTTGACATGCAAAGTATCCCTGCAACGTTTGGTGAAGATCTGAGTATGTAGTTTTTGACCTTATCTGGAACCTCCTATCTGAAAATTTGAAAATTCTTCAAAAATTCTTCGAAAATCTTGATGTCTCCAATCTCTTGTTTTGTACGTTTTTTCCACGTGTCTTGACATCCAATGTATTCCTGCAATTTTTGGTGGAGATCTGAGTATGTAGTTTTAGACCTTATCTGGAACCTCCTATCTGAAAATTTGAAAATTCTTCAAAAATTCGTCCAAAATCTTGATGTCTCCAATCTCTTGTTTTGTACGTTTTTTCCACGTGTCTCGACCTCCAATGGATCCCTGCAAAGTTTGGTGAAGATCTGAGTATGTCGTTTTTGACCTTATCTGGAACATCCTTTCTGAAAATTTGAAAATTCTTAAAAAATTCGTCGAAAATCTTGATGTCTCCAATCTCTTGTTTTGTACGTTTTTTCCACGTGTCTTGACATCCAATGTATCCCTGCAAAGTTTGGTGAAGATCTGAGTATGTAGTTTTTGACCTTATATGGTACCTCCTATCTGAAAATTTGAAAATTCTTAAAAAATTCGTCCAAAATCTTGATGTCTCCAATCTCTTGTTTTGTACGTTTTTTCCACGTGTCTCGACCTCCAATGGATCCCTGCAAAGTTTGGTGAAGATCTGAGTATGTCGTTTTTGACCTTATCTGGAACCTCCCATCTGAAAATTTGAAAATTCCTAAAAAATCCGTCCAAAATCTTGATGACCCCAATCTCTTGTTTTGTACTTTTTTTCCACGTGTCTTGACATCCAATGTATCCCTGCAAAGTTTGGTGAAGATCTGAGTATGTAGTTTTTGATCTTATCTGGAACCTCCTATCTGAAAATTTGAAAATTCTTAAAAAATTCGTCCAAAATCTTGATGTCTCCAATCTCTTGTTTTGTACGTTTTTTCCACGTGTCTTGACATCCAATGTATCCCTGCAAAGTTTGGTGAAGATCTGAGTATGTAGTTTTTGACCTTATCTGGAACCTCCCATCTGAAAATTTGAAAATTCTTAAAAAATTCGACCAAAATCTTGATGTCTCCAATCTTTTGTTTTGTACGTTTTTTCCACGTGTCTTGACACATAATGTATCCATGCAAAGTTTGGTGAAGATCTGAGTATGTAGTTTTTGACCTTATATGGAACCTCCTATCTGAAAATTTGAAAATTCTTAAAAAATTCGTCCAAAATCTTGATGTCTCCAATCTCTTGTTTTGTACGTTTTTTCCACGTGTCTTGACATCCAATGTATCCCTGCAAAGTTTGGTGAAGATCTGAGTATGTAGTTTTTGACCTTATCTGGAACCTCCCATCTGAAAATTTGAAAATTCCTAAAAAATCCGTGCAAAATCTTGATGACCCCAATCTCTTGTTTTGTACGTTTTTTCCACGTGTCTTGACATCCAATGTATTCCTGCAATGTTTGGTGAAGATCTGAGTATGTAGTTTTTGACCTTATATGGAACCTCCTATCTGAAAATTTGAAAATTCTTAAAAAATTCGACCAAAATCTTGATGTTCCGAATCCTATGTTTTGTATGTTTTTTCCACGTGTCTTGACATCCAATGTATCCATGCAAAGTTTGGTGAAGATCTGAGTATGTAGTTTTTGACCTTATATTGAACCTCCCATCTGAAAATTTGAAAATTCTTAAAAAATTCGTCCAAAATCTTGATGACCCCAATCTCTTGTTTTGTACGTTTTTTCCACGTGTCTTGACATCCAAAGTATCCCTGCAAAGTTTGGTGAAGATCTGAGTATGTAGTTTTTGACCTTATATGGAACCTCCTTTCTGAAAATTTGAGAATTCTTAAAAAATTCGTCCAAAATCTTGATGTCTCCAATCTCTTGTTTTGTACGTTTTTTCCACGTGTCTTGACATCCAATGTATCCATGCAAAGTTTGGTGAAGATCTGAGTATGTCGTTTTTGACCTTATCTGGAACCTCCCATCTGAAAATTTGAAAATTCTTAAAAAATTCGTCGAAAATCTTGATGTCTCCAATCTTTTGTTTTGTACGTTTTTTCCACGTGTCTTGACATGCAAAGTATCCCTGCAACGTTTGGTGAAGATCTGAGTATGTAGTTTTTGACCTTATCTGGAACCTCCTATCTGAAAATTTGAAAATTCTTCAAAAATTCGTCGAAAATCTTGATGTCTCCAATCTCTTGTTTTGTACGTTTTTTCCACGTGTCTCGACATCCAATGTATTCCTGCAATGTTTGGTGGAGATCTGAGTATGTAGTTTTAGACCTTATCTGGAACCTCCTATCTGAAAATTTGAAAATTCTTCAAAAAATCGTCCATAATCTTGATGTCTCCAATCTCTTGTTTTGTACGTTTTTTCCACGTGTCTCGACCTCCAATGGATCCCTGCAAAGTTTGGTGAAGATCTGAGTATGTCGTTTTTGACCTTATCTGGAACATCCTTTCTGAAAATTTGAAAATTCTTAAAAAATTCGTCGAAAATCTTGATGTCTCCAATCTCTTGTTTTGTACGTTTTTTCCACGTGTCTTGACATCCAATGTATCCCTGCAAAGTTTGGTGAAGATCTGAGTATGTAGTTTTTGACCTTATATGGAACCTCCTATCTGAAAATTTGAAAATTCTTAAAAAATTCGTCCAAAATCTTGATGTCTCCAATCTCTTGTTTTGTACGTTTTTTCCACGTGTCTCGACCTCCAATGGATCCCTGCAAAGTTTGGTGAAGATCTGAGTATGTCGTTTTTGACCTTATCTGGAACCTCCCATCTGAAAATTTGAAAATTCTTAAAAAATTCGTCGAAAATCTTGATGTCTCCGATCTCTTGTTTTGTACGTTTTTTCCACGTGTCTTGACATGCAAAGTATTCCTGCAAAGTTTGGTGAAGATCTGAGTATGTAGTTTTTGACCTCATCTGGAACCTCCTATCTGAAAATTTGAAAATTCTTAAAAAATTCGTCCAAAATCTTGATGTCTCCAATCTCTTGTTTTGTACGTTTTTTCCACGTGTCTTGACATCCAATGTATCCCTGCAATGTTTGGTGAAGATCTGAGTATGTAGTTTTTGACCTTATCTGGAACCTCCCATCTGAAAATTTGAAAATTCCTAAAAAATCCGTCCAAAATCTTGATGACCCCAATCTCTTGTTTTGTACTTTTTTTCCACGTGTCTCGACCTCCAACGTATCCCTGCAAAGTTTGGTGAAGATCTGAGTATGTAGTTTTTGACCTTATATGGAACCTCCTATCTGAAAATTTGAAAATTCTTAAAAAATTCGTCCAAAATCTTGATGTCTCCAATCTCTTGTTTTGTACGTTTTTTCCACGTGTCTTGACATCCAATGTATCCCTGCAAAGTTTGGTGAAGATCTGAGTATGTAGTTTTTGACCTTATCTGGAACCTCCCATCTGAAAATTTGAAAATTCTTAAAAAATTCGACCAAAATCTTGATGTCTCCAATCTTTTGTTTTGTACGTTTTTTCCACGTGTCTTGACACATAATGTATCCATGCAAAGTTTGGTGAAGATCTGAGTATGTAGTTTTTGACCTTATATGGAACCTCCTATCTGAAAATTTGAAAATTCTTAAAAAATTCGTCCAAAATCTTGATGTCTCCAATCTCTTGTTTTGTACGTTTTTTCCACGTGTCTTGACATCCAATGTATCCCTGCAAAGTTTGGTGAAGATCTGAGTATGTAGTTTTTGACCTTATCTGGAACCTCCCATCTGAAAATTTGAAAATTCCTAAAAAATCCGTGCAAAATCTTGATGACCCCAATCTCTTGTTTTGTACGTTTTTTCCACGTGTCTTGACATCCAATGTATTCCTGCAATGTTTGGTGAAGATCTGAGTATGTAGTTTTTGACCTTATATGGAACCTCCTATCTGAAAATTTGAAAATTCTTAAAAAATTCGACCAAAATCTTGATGTTCCGAATCCTATGTTTTGTATGTTTTTTCCACGTGTCTTGACATCCAATGTATCCATGCAAAGTTTGGTGAAGATCTGAGTATGTAGTTTTTGACCTTATATTGAACCTCCCATCTGAAAATTTGAAAATTCTTAAAAAATTCGTCCAAAATCTTGATGACCCCAATCTCTTGTTTTGTACGTTTTTTCCACGTGTCTTGACATCCAAAGTATCCCTGCAAAGTTTGGTGAAGATCTGAGTATGTAGTTTTTGACCTTATATGGAACCTCCTTTCTGAAAATTTGAGAATTCTTAAAAAATTCGTCCAAAATCTTGATGTCTCCAATCTCTTGTTTTGTACGTTTTTTCCACGTGTCTTGACATCCAATGTATCCATGCAAAGTTTGGTGAAGATCTGAGTATGTCGTTTTTGACCTTATCTGGAACCTCCCATCTGAAAATTTGAAAATTCTTAAAAAATTCGTCGAAAATCTTGATGTCTCCAATCTTTTGTTTTGTACGTTTTTTCCACGTGTCTTGACATGCAAAGTATCCCTGCAACGTTTGGTGAAGATCTGAGTATGTAGTTTTTGACCTTATCTGGAACCTCCTATCTGAAAATTTGAAAATTCTTCAAAAATTCGTCGAAAATCTTGATGTCTCCAATCTCTTGTTTTGTACGTTTTTTCCACGTGTCTCGACATCCAATGTATTCCTGCAATGTTTGGTGGAGATCTGAGTATGTAGTTTTAGACCTTATCTGGAACCTCCTATCTGAAAATTTGAAAATTCTTCAAAAAATCGTCCATAATCTTGATGTCTCCAATCTCTTGTTTTGTACGTTTTTTCCACGTGTCTCGACCTCCAATGGATCCCTGCAAAGTTTGGTGAAGATCTGAGTATGTCGTTTTTGACCTTATCTGGAACATCCTTTCTGAAAATTTGAAAATTCTTAAAAAATTCGTCGAAAATCTTGATGTCTCCAATCTCTTGTTTTGTACGTTTTTTCCACGTGTCTTGACATCCAATGTATCCCTGCAAAGTTTGGTGAAGATCTGAGTATGTAGTTTTTGACCTTATATGGAACCTCCTATCTGAAAATTTGAAAATTCTTAAAAAATTCGTCCAAAATCTTGATGTCTCCAATCTCTTGTTTTGTACGTTTTTTCCACGTGTCTCGACCTCCAATGGATCCCTGCAAAGTTTGGTGAAGATCTGAGTATGTCGTTTTTGACCTTATCTGGAACCTCCCATCTGAAAATTTGAAAATTCTTAAAAAATTCGTCGAAAATCTTGATGTCTCCGATCTCTTGTTTTGTACGTTTTTTCCACGTGTCTTGACATGCAAAGTATTCCTGCAAAGTTTGGTGAAGATCTGAGTATGTAGTTTTTGACCTCATCTGGAACCTCCTATCTGAAAATTTGAAAATTCTTAAAAAATTCGTCCAAAATCTTGATGTCTCCAATCTCTTGTTTTGTACGTTTTTTCCACGTGTCTTGACATCCAATGTATCCCTGCAATGTTTGGTGAAGATCTTAGTATGTAGTTTTTGACCTTATCTGGAACCTCCCATCTGAAAATTTGAAAATTCCTAAAAAATCCGTCCAAAATCTTGATGACCCCAATCTCTTGTTTTGTACTTTTTTTCCACGTGTCTCGACCTCCAATGTATCCCTGCAAAGTTTGGTGAAGATCTGAGTATGTAGTTTTTGACCTTATATGGAACCTCCTATCTGAAAATTTGAAAATTCTTAAAAAATTCGTCCAAAATCTTGATGTCACCAATCCTATGTTTTGTATGTTTTTTCCACGTGTCTTGACATCCAATGTATCCATGCAAAGTTTGGTGAAGATCTGAGTATGTCGTTTTTGACCTTATCTGGAACCTCCCATCTGAAAATTTGAAAATTCTTAAAAAATTCGTCGAAAATCTTGATGTCTCCGATCTCTTGTTTTGTACGTTTTTTCCACGTGTCTTGACATGCAAAGTATTCCTGCAAAGTTTGGTGAAGATCTGACTATGTAGTTTTTGACCTCATCTGGAACCTCCTATCTGAAAATTTGAAAATTCTTAAAAAATTCGTCCAAAATTTTGATGTCTCCAATCTCTTGTTTTGTACGTTTTTTCCACGTGTCTTGACATCCAATGTATCCCTGAAATGTTTGGTGAAGATCTGAGTATGTAGTTTTTGACCTTATCTGGAACCTCCCATCTGAAAATTTGAAAATTCCTAAAAAATCCGTCCAAAATCTTGATGACCCCAATCTCTTGTTTTGTACGTTTTTTCCACGTGTCTTGACATCCAATGTATCCCTGCAAAGTTTGGTGAAGATCTGAGTATGTAGTTTTTGACCTTATCTGGAACCTCCTATCTGAAAATTTGAAAATTCTTAAAAAATTCGTCCAAAATCTTGATGTCTCCAATCTCTTGTTTTGTACGTTTTTTCCACGTGTCTTGATATCCAATGTATCCCTGCAAAGTTTGGTGAAGATCTGAGTATGTCGTTTTTGACCTTATCTGGAACATCCTTTCTGAAAATTTGAAAATTGTTAAAAAATTCGTCCAAAATCTTGATGTCTCCAATCTCTTTTTTGTACGTTTTTTCCACGTGTCTTGACATCCAATGTATCCCTGCAAAGTTTGGTGAAGATCTGAGTATGTAGTTTTTGACCTTATCTGGAACCTCCCATCTGAAAATTTGAAAATTCTTAAAAAATTCGACCAAAATCTTGATGTCTCCAATCTTTTGTTTTGTACGTTTTTTCCACGTGTCTTGACACATAATGTATCCATGCAAAGTTTGGTGAAGATCTGAGTATGTAGTTTTTGACCTTATATGGAACCTCCTATCTGAAAATTTGAAAATTCTTAAAAAATTCGTCCAAAATCTTGATGTCTCCAATCTCTTGTTTTGTACGTTTTTTCCACGTGTCTTGACATCCAATGTATCCCTGCAAAGTTTGGTGAAGATCTGAGTATGTAGTTTTTGACCTTATCTGGAACCTCCCATCTGAAAATTTGAAAATTCCTAAAAAATCCGTGCAAAATCTTGATGACCCCAATCTCTTGTTTTGTACGTTTTTTCCACGTGTCTTGACATCCAATGTATCCATGCAAAGTTTGGTGAAGATCTGAGTATGTCGTTTTTGACCTTATCTGGAACCTCCCATCTGAAAATTTGAAAATTTTTAAAAAATTCGTCGAAAATCTTGATGTCTCCAATCTCTTGTTTTGTACGTTTTTTCCACGTGTCTTGACATGCAAAGTATCCCTGCAACGTTTGGTGAAGATCTGAGTATGTAGTTTTTGACCTTATCTGGAACCTCCTATCTGAAAATTTGAAAATTCTTCAAAAATTCGTCGAAAATCTTGATGTCTCCAATCTCTTGTTTTGTACGTTTTTTCCACGTGTCTTGACATCCAATGTATCCCTGCAATGTTTGGTGGAGATCTGAGTATGTAGTTTTTGACCTTATCTGGGACCTCCTATCAGAAAATTTGAAAATTCTTCAAAAATTCGTCCAAAATCTTGATGTCTCCAATCTCTTGTTTTGTACGTTTTTTCCACGTGTCTCGACCTCCAATGTATCCCTGCAAAGTTTGGTGAAGATCTGAGTATGTCGTTTTTGACCTTATCTGGAACATCCTTTCTGAAAATTTGAAAATTCTTAAAAAATTCGTCGAAAATCTTGATGTCTCCGATCTCTTGTTTTGTACGTTTTTTCCACGTGTCTTGACATCCAATGTATCCCTGCAATGTTTGGTGAAGATCTGAGTATGTAGTTTTTGACCTTATCTGGAACCTCCCATCTGAAAATTTGAAAATTCCTAAAAAATCCGTCCAAAATCTTGATGACCCCAATCTCTTGTTTTGTACGTTTTTTCCACGTGTCTTGACATCCAATGTATCCCTGCAAAGTTTGGTGAAGATCTGAGTATGTAGTTTTTGACCTTATCTGGAACCTCCTATCTGAAAATTTGAAAATTCTTAAAAAATTCGTCCAAAATCTTGATGTCTCCAATCTCTTGTTTTGTACGTTTTTTCCACGTGTCTTGATATCCAATGTATCCCTGCAAAGTTTGGTGAAGATCTGAGTATGTAGTTTTTGACCTTATCTGGAACATCCTTTCTGAAAATTTGAAAATTCTTAAAAAATTCGTCGAAAATCTTGATGTCTCCTATCTCTTGTTTTGTACGTTTTTTCCACGTGTCTTGACATCCAATGTATCCCTGCAAAGTTTGGTGAAGATCTGAGTATGTAGTTTTTGACCTTATATGGAACCTCCTTTCTGAAAATTTGAAAATTCTCAAAAAATTCGTCCATAATCTTGATGTCTCCAATCTCTTGTTTTGTACGTTTTTTCCACGTGTCTTGACATCCAATGTATCCCTGCAAAGTTTGGTGAAGATCTGAGCATGTAGTTTTTGACCTTATATGGAACCTCCTATCTGAAAATTTGAAAATTCTTAAAAAATTCGTCGAAAATCTTGATGTCACCAATCCTATGTTTTGTATGTTTTTTCCACGTGTCTTGACATCCAATGTATCCCTGCAAAGTTTGGTGAAGATCTGAGCATGTAGTTTTTGACCTTATATGGAACCTCCTATCTGAAAATTTGAAAATTCTTAAAAAATTCGTCGAAAATCTTGATGTCACCAATCCTATGTTTTGTATGTTTTTTCCACGTGTCTTGACATCCAATGTATCCCTGCAATGTTTGGTTGAGATCTGAGTATGTAGTTTTTGACCTTATCTGGAACCTCCTATCTGAAAATTTGAAAATTCTTCAAAAATTCGTCCAAAATCTTGATGTCTCCAATCTCTTGTTTTGTACGTTTTTTCCACGTGTCTCGACCTCCAATGTATCCCTGCAAAGTTTGGTGAAGATCTGAGTATGTCGTTTTTGACCTTATCTGGAACATCCTTTCTGAAAATTTGAAAATTCTTAAAAAATTCGTCGAAAATCTTGATGTCTCCAATCTCTTGTTTTGTACGATTTTTCCACGTGTCTTGACATCCAATGTATCCCTGCAAAGTTTGGTGAAGATCTGAGTATGTAGTTTTTGACCTTATATGGAACATCCTATCTGAAAATTTGAAAATTCTTAAAAAATTCGTCCAAAATCTTGATGTCACCAATCCTATGTTTTGTATGTTTTTTCCACGTGTCTTGACATCCAATGTATCCATGCAAAGTTTGGTGAAGATCTGAGTATGTCGTTTTTGACCTTAGCTGGAACCTCCCATCTGAAAATTTGAAAATTCTTAAAAAATTCGTCGAAAATCTTGATGTCTCCGATCTCTTGTTTTGTACGTTTTTTCCACGTGTCTTGACATGCAAAGTATTCCTGCAAAGTTTGGTGAAGATCTGACTATGTAGTTTTTGACCTCATCTGGAACCTCCTATCTGAAAATTTGAAAATTCTTTAAAAATTCGTCCAAAATATTGATGTCTCCAATCTCTTGTTTTGTACGTTTTTTCCACGTGTCTTGACATCCAATGTATCCCTGCAATGTTTGGTGAAGATCTGAGTATGTAGTTTTTGACCTTATCTGGAACCTCCCATCTGAAAATTTGAAAATTCCTAAAAAATCCGTCCAAAATCTTGATGACCCCAATCTCTTGTTTTGTACGTTTTTTCCACGTGTCTTGACATCCAATGTATCCCTGCAAAGTTTGGTGAAGATCTGAGTATGTAGTTTTTGACCTTATCTGGAACCTCCTATCTGAAAATTTGAAATTTCTTAAAAAATTCGTCCAAAATCTTGATGTCTCCAATCTCTTGTTTTGTACGTTTTTTCCACGTGTCTTGATATCCAATGTATCCCTGCAAAGTTTGGTGAAGATCTGAGTATGTCGTTTTTGACCTTATCTGGAACATCCTATCTGAAAATTTGAAAATTGTTAAAAAATTCGTCCAAAATCTTGATGTCTCCAATCTCTTTTTTGTACGTTTTTTCCACGTGTCTTGACATCCAATGTATCCCTGCAAAGTTTGGTGAAGATCTGAGTATGTAGTTTTTGACCTTATATGGAACCTCCTATCTGAAAATTTGAAAATTCTTAAAAAATTCGTCCAAAATCTTGATGTCACCAATCCTATGTTTTGTATGTTTTTTCCACGTGTCTTGACATCCAATGTATCCATGCAAAGTTTGGTGAAGATCTGAGTATGTCGTTTTTGACCTTATCTGGAACCTCCCATCTGAAAATTTGAAAATTCTTAAAAAATTCGTCGAAAATCTTGATGTCTCCGATCTCTTGTTTTGTACGTTTTTTCCACGTGTCTTGACATCCAATGTATCCCTGCAAAGTTTGGTGAAGATCTGAGTATGTAGTTTTTGACCTTATCTGGAACCTCCCATCTGAAAATTTGAAAATTCTTAAAAAATTCGACCAAAATCTTGATGTCTCCAATCTTTTGTTTTGTACGTTTTTTCCACGTGCCTTGACACATAATGTATCCATGCAAAGTTTGGTGAAGATCTGAGTATGTAGTTTTTGACCTTATATGGAACCTCCTATCTGAAAATTTGAAAATTCTTAAAAAATTCGTCCAAAATCTTGATGTCTCCAATCTCTTGTTTTGTACGTTTTTTCCACGTGTCTTGACATCCAATGTATCCCTGCAAAGTTTGGTGAAGATCTGAGTATGTAGTTTTTGACCTTATCTGGAACCTCCCATCTGAAAATTTGAAAATTCCTAAAAAATCCGTGCAAAATCTTGATGACCCCAATCTCTTGTTTTGTACGTTTTTTCCACGTGTCTTGACATCCAATGTATCCATGCAAAGTTTGGTGAAGATCTGAGTATGTCGTTTTTGACCTTATCTGGAACCTCCCATCTGAAAATTTGAAAATTTTTAAAAAATTCGTCGAAAATCTTGATGTCTCCAATCTCTTGTTTTGTACGTTTTTTCCACGTGTCTTGACATGCAAAGTATCCCTGCAACGTTTGGTGAAGATCTGAGTATGTAGTTTTTGACCTTATCTGGAACCTCCTATCTGAAAATTTGAAAATTCTTCAAAAATTCGTCGAAAATCTTGATGTCTCCAATCTCTTGTTTTGTACGTTTTTTCCACGTGTCTTGACATCCAATGTATCCCTGCAATGTTTGGTGGAGATCTGAGTATGTAGTTTTTGACCTTATCTGGGACCTCCTATCAGAAAATTTGAAAATTCTTCAAAAATTCGTCCAAAATCTTGATGTCTCCAATCTCTTGTTTTGTACGTTTTTTCCACGTGTCTCGACCTCCAATGTATCCCTGCAAAGTTTGGTGAAGATCTGAGTATGTCGTTTTTGACCTTATCTGGAACATCCTTTCTGAAAATTTGAAAATTCTTAAAAAATTCGTCGAAAATCTTGATGTCTCCGATCTCTTGTTTTGTACGTTTTTTCCACGTGTCTTGACATCCAATGTATCCCTGCAATGTTTGGTGAAGATCTGAGTATGTAGTTTTTGACCTTATCTGGAACCTCCCATCTGAAAATTTGAAAATTCCTAAAAAATCCGTCCAAAATCTTGATGACCCCAATCTCTTGTTTTGTACGTTTTTTCCACGTGTCTTGACATCCAATGTATCCCTGCAAAGTTTGGTGAAGATCTGAGTATGTAGTTTTTGACCTTATCTGGAACCTCCTATCTGAAAATTTGAAAATTCTTAAAAAATTCGTCCAAAATCTTGATGTCTCCAATCTCTTGTTTTGTACGTTTTTTCCACGTGTCTTGATATCCAATGTATCCCTGCAAAGTTTGGTGAAGATCTGAGTATGTAGTTTTTGACCTTATCTGGAACATCCTTTCTGAAAATTTGAAAATTCTTAAAAAATTCGTCGAAAATCTTGATGTCTCCTATCTCTTGTTTTGTACGTTTTTTCCACGTGTCTTGACATCCAATGTATCCCTGCAAAGTTTGGTGAAGATCTGAGTATGTAGTTTTTGACCTTATATGGAACCTCCTTTCTGAAAATTTGAAAATTCTCAAAAAATTCGTCCATAATCTTGATGTCTCCAATCTCTTGTTTTGTACGTTTTTTCCACGTGTCTTGACATCCAATGTATCCCTGCAAAGTTTGGTGAAGATCTGAGCATGTAGTTTTTGACCTTATATGGAACCTCCTATCTGAAAATTTGAAAATTCTTAAAAAATTCGTCGAAAATCTTGATGTCTCCAATCTCTTGTTTTGTACGTTTTTTCCACGTGTCTTGACATCCAATGTATCCCTGCAAAGTTTGGTGAAGATCTGAGTATGTAGTTTTTGACCTTATCTGGAACCTCCCATCTGAAAATTTGAAAATTCCTAAAAAATCCGTGCAAAATCTTGATGACCCCAATCTCTTGTTTTGTACGTTTTTTCCACGTGTCTTGACATCCAATGTATCCATGCAAAGTTTGGTGAAGATCTGAGTATGTCGTTTTTGACCTTATCTGGAACCTCCCATCTGAAAATTTGAAAATTTTTAAAAAATTCGTCGAAAATCTTGATGTCTCCAATCTCTTGTTTTGTACGTTTTTTCCACGTGTCTTGACATGCAAAGTATCCCTGCAACGTTTGGTGAAGATCTGAGTATGTAGTTTTTGACCTTATCTGGAACCTCCTATCTGAAAATTTGAAAATTCTTCAAAAATTCGTCGAAAATCTTGATGTCTCCAATCTCTTGTTTTGTACGTTTTTTCCACGTGTCTTGACATCCAATGTATCCCTGCAATGTTTGGTGGAGATCTGAGTATGTAGTTTTTGACCTTATCTGGGACCTCCTATCAGAAAATTTGAAAATTCTTCAAAAATTCGTCCAAAATCTTGATGTCTCCAATCTCTTGTTTTGTACGTTTTTTCCACGTGTCTCGACCTCCAATGTATCCCTGCAAAGTTTGGTGAAGATCTGAGTATGTCGTTTTTGACCTTATCTGGAACATCCTTTCTGAAAATTTGAAAATTCTTAAAAAATTCGTCGAAAATCTTGATGTCTCCGATCTCTTGTTTTGTACGTTTTTTCCACGTGTCTTGACATCCAATGTATCCCTGCAATGTTTGGTGAAGATCTGAGTATGTAGTTTTTGACCTTATCTGGAACCTCCCATCTGAAAATTTGAAAATTCCTAAAAAATCCGTCCAAAATCTTGATGACCCCAATCTCTTGTTTTGTACGTTTTTTCCACGTGTCTTGACATCCAATGTATCCCTGCAAAGTTTGGTGAAGATCTGAGTATGTAGTTTTTGACCTTATCTGGAACCTCCTATCTGAAAATTTGAAAATTCTTAAAAAATTCGTCCAAAATCTTGATGTCTCCAATCTCTTGTTTTGTACGTTTTTTCCACGTGTCTTGATATCCAATGTATCCCTGCAAAGTTTGGTGAAGATCTGAGTATGTAGTTTTTGACCTTATCTGGAACATCCTTTCTGAAAATTTGAAAATTCTTAAAAAATTCGTCGAAAATCTTGATGTCTCCTATCTCTTGTTTTGTACGTTTTTTCCACGTGTCTTGACATCCAATGTATCCCTGCAAAGTTTGGTGAAGATCTGAGTATGTAGTTTTTGACCTTATATGGAACCTCCTTTCTGAAAATTTGAAAATTCTCAAAAAATTCGTCCATAATCTTGATGTCTCCAATCTCTTGTTTTGTACGTTTTTTCCACGTGTCTTGACATCCAATGTATCCCTGCAAAGTTTGGTGAAGATCTGAGCATGTAGTTTTTGACCTTATATGGAACCTCCTATCTGAAAATTTGAAAATTCTTAAAAAATTCGTCGAAAATCTTGATGTCACCAATCCTATGTTTTGTATGTTTTTTCCACGTGTCTTGACATCCAATGTATCCCTGCAATGTTTGGTTGAGATCTGAGTATGTAGTTTTTGACCTTATCTGGAACCTCCTATCTGAAAATTTGAAAATTCTTCAAAAATTCGTCCAAAATCTTGATGTCTCCAATCTCTTGTTTTGTACGTTTTTTCCACGTGTCTCGACCTCCAATGTATCCCTGCAAAGTTTGGTGAAGATCTGAGTATGTCGTTTTTGACCTTATCTGGAACATCCTTTCTGAAAATTTGAAAATTCTTAAAAAATTCGTCGAAAATCTTGATGTCTCCAATCTCTTGTTTTGTACGATTTTTCCACGTGTCTTGACATCCAATGTATCCCTGCAAAGTTTGGTGAAGATCTGAGTATGTAGTTTTTGACCTTATATGGAACATCCTATCTGAAAATTTGAAAATTCTTAAAAAATTCGTCCAAAATCTTGATGTCACCAATCCTATGTTTTGTATGTTTTTTCCACGTGTCTTGACATCCAATGTATCCATGCAAAGTTTGGTGAAGATCTGAGTATGTCGTTTTTGACCTTAGCTGGAACCTCCCATCTGAAAATTTGAAAATTCTTAAAAAATTCGTCGAAAATCTTGATGTCTCCGATCTCTTGTTTTGTACGTTTTTTCCACGTGTCTTGACATGCAAAGTATTCCTGCAAAGTTTGGTGAAGATCTGACTATGTAGTTTTTGACCTCATCTGGAACCTCCTATCTGAAAATTTGAAAATTCTTTAAAAATTCGTCCAAAATATTGATGTCTCCAATCTCTTGTTTTGTACGTTTTTTCCACGTGTCTTGACATCCAATGTATCCCTGCAATGTTTGGTGAAGATCTGAGTATGTAGTTTTTGACCTTATCTGGAACCTCCCATCTGAAAATTTGAAAATTCCTAAAAAATCCGTCCAAAATCTTGATGACCCCAATCTCTTGTTTTGTACGTTTTTTCCACGTGTCTTGACATCCAATGTATCCCTGCAAAGTTTGGTGAAGATCTGAGTATGTAGTTTTTGACCTTATCTGGAACCTCCTATCTGAAAATTTGAAAATTCTTAAAAAATTCGTCCAAAATCTTGATGTCTCCAATCTCTTGTTTTGTACGTTTTTTCCACGTGTCTTGATATCCAATGTATCCCTGCAAAGTTTGGTGAAGATCTGAGTATGTCGTTTTTGACCTTATCTGGAACATCCTATCTGAAAATTTGAAAATTGTTAAAAAATTCGTCCAAAATCTTGATGTCTCCAATCTCTTTTTTGTACGTTTTTTCCACGTGTCTTGACATCCAATGTATCCCTGCAAAGTTTGGTGAAGATCTGAGTATGTAGTTTTTGACCTTATATGGAACCTCCTATCTGAAAATTTGAAAATTCTTAAAAAATTCGTCCAAAATCTTGATGTCACCAATCCTATGTTTTGTATGTTTTTTCCACGTGTCTTGACATCCAATGTATCCATGCAAAGTTTGGTGAAGATCTGAGTATGTCGTTTTTGACCTTATCTGGAACCTCCCATCTGAAAATTTGAAAATTCTTAAAAAATTCGTCGAAAATCTTGATGTCTCCGATCTCTTGTTTTGTACGTTTTTTCCACGTGTCTTGACATCCAATGTATCCCTGCAAAGTTTGGTGAAGATCTGAGTATGTAGTTTTTGACCTTATCTGGAACCTCCCATCTGAAAATTTGAAAATTCTTAAAAAATTCGACCAAAATCTTGATGTCTCCAATCTTTTGTTTTGTACGTTTTTTCCACGTGTCTTGACACATAATGTATCCATGCAAAGTTTGGTGAAGATCTGAGTATGTAGTTTTTGACCTTATATGGAACCTCCTATCTGAAAATTTGAAAATTCTTAAAAAATTCGTCCAAAATCTTGATGTCTCCAATCTCTTGTTTTGTACGTTTTTTCCACGTGTCTTGACATCCAATGTATCCCTGCAAAGTTTGGTGAAGATCTGAGTATGTAGTTTTTGACCTTATCTGGAACCTCCCATCTGGAAATTTGAAAATTCCTAAAAAATCCGTGCAAAATCTTGATGACCCCAATCTCTTGTTTTGTACGTTTTTTCCACGTGTCTTGACATCCAATGTATCCATGCAAAGTTTGGTGAAGATCTGAGTATGTCGTTTTTGACCTTATCTGGAACCTCCCATCTGAAAATTTGAAAATTTTTAAAAAATTCGTCGAAAATCTTGATGTCTCCAATCTCTTGTTTTGTACGTTTTTTCCACGTGTCTTGACATGCAAAGTATCCCTGCAACGTTTGGTGAAGATCTGAGTATGTAGTTTTTGACCTTATCTGGAACCTCCTATCTGAAAATTTGAAAATTCTTCAAAAATTCGTCGAAAATCTTGATGTCTCCAATCTCTTGTTTTGTACGTTTTTTCCACGTGTCTTGACATCCAATGTATCCCTGCAATGTTTGGTGGAGATCTGAGTATGTAGTTTTTGACCTTATCTGGGACCTCCTATCAGAAAATTTGAAAATTCTTCAAAAATTCGTCCAAAATCTTGATGTCTCCAATCTCTTGTTTTGTACGTTTTTTCCACGTGTCTCGACCTCCAATGTATCCCTGCAAAGTTTGGTGAAGATCTGAGTATGTCGTTTTTGACCTTATCTGGAACATCCTTTCTGAAAATTTGAAAATTCTTAAAAAATTCGTCGAAAATCTTGATGTCTCCGATCTCTTGTTTTGTACGTTTTTTCCACGTGTCTTGACATCCAATGTATCCCTGCAATGTTTGGTGAAGATCTGAGTATGTAGTTTTTGACCTTATCTGGAACCTCCCATCTGAAAATTTGAAAATTCCTAAAAAATCCGTCCAAAATCTTGATGACCCCAATCTCTTGTTTTGTACGTTTTTTCCACGTGTCTTGACATCCAATGTATCCCTGCAAAGTTTGGTGAAGATCTGAGTATGTAGTTTTTGACCTTATCTGGAACCTCCTATCTGAAAATTTGAAAATTCTTAAAAAATTCGTCCAAAATCTTGATGTCTCCAATCTCTTGTTTTGTACGTTTTTTCCACGTGTCTTGATATCCAATGTATCCCTGCAAAGTTTGGTTAAGATCTGAGTATGTAGTTTTTGACCTTATCTGGAACATCCTTTCTGAAAATTTGAAAATTCTTAAAAAATTCGTCGAAAATCTTGATGTCTCCTATCTCTTGTTTTGTACGTTTTTTCCACGTGTCTTGACATCCAATGTATCCCTGCAAAGTTTGGTGAAGATCTGAGTATGTAGTTTTTGACCTTATATGGAACCTCCTTTCTGAAAATTTGAAAATTCTCAAAAAATTCGTCCATAATCTTGATGTCTCCAATCTCTTGTTTTGTACGTTTTTTCCACGTGTCTTGACATCCAATGTATCCCTGCAAAGTTTGGTGAAGATCTGAGCATGTAGTTTTTGACCTTATATGGAACCTCCTATCTGAAAATTTGAAAATTCTTAAAAAATTCGTCGAAAATCTTGATGTCACCAATCCTATGTTTTGTATGTTTTTTCCACGTGTCTTGACATCCAATGTATCCCTGCAATGTTTGGTTGAGATCTGAGTATGTAGTTTTTGACCTTATCTGGAACCTCCTATCTGAAAATTTGAAAATTCTTCAAAAATTCGTCCAAAATCTTGATGTCTCCAATCTCTTGTTTTGTACGTTTTTTCCACGTGTCTCGACCTCCAATGTATCCCTGCAAAGTTTGGTGAAGATCTGAGTATGTCGTTTTTGACCTTATCTGGAACATCCTTTCTGAAAATTTGAAAATTCTTAAAAAATTCGTCGAAAATCTTGATGTCTCCAATCTCTTGTTTTGTACGTTTTTTCCACGTGTCTTGACATCCAATGTATCCCTGCAAAGTTTGGTCAAGATCTGAGTATGTAGTTTTTGACCTTATATGGAACATCCTATCTGAAAATTTGAAAATTCTTAAAAAATTCGTCCAAAATCTTGAAGTCACCAATCCTATGTTTTGTATGTTTTTTCCACGTGTCTTGACATCCAATGTATCCATGCAAAGTTTGGTGAAGATCTGAGTATGTCGTTTTTGACCTTAGCTGGAACCTCCCATCTGAAAATTTGAAAATTCTTAAAAAATTCGTCGAAAATCTTGATGTCTCCGATCTCTTGTTTTGTACGTTTTTTCCACGTGTCTTGACATGCAAAGTATTCCTGCAAAGTTTGGTGAAGATCTGACTATGTAGTTTTTGACCTCATCTGGAACCTCCTATCTGAAAATTTGAAAATTCTTTAAAAATTCGTCCAAAATATTGATGTCTCCAATCTCTTGTTTTGTACGTTTTTTCCACGTGTCTTGACATCCAATGTATCCCTGCAATGTTTGGTGAAGATCTGAGTATGTAGTTTTTGACCTTATCTGGAACCTCCCATCTGAAAATTTGAAAATTCCTAAAAAATCCGTCCAAAATCTTGATGACCCCAATCTCTTGTTTTGTACGTTTTTTCCACGTGTCTTGACATCCAATGTATCCCTGCAAAGTTTGGTGAAGATCTGAGTATGTAGTTTTTGACCTTATCTGGAACCTCCTATCTGAAAATTTGAAAATTCTTAAAAAATTCGTCCAAAATCTTGATGTCTCCAATCTCTTGTTTTGTACGTTTTTTCCACGTGTCTTGATATCCAATGTATCCCTGCAAAGTTTGGTGAAGATCTGAGTATGTCGTTTTTGACCTTATCTGGAACATCCTATCTGAAAATTTGAAAATTGTTAAAAAATTCGTCCAAAATCTTGATGTCTCCAATCTCTTTTTTGTACGTTTTTTCCACGTGTCTTGACATCCAATGTATCCCTGCAAAGTTTGGTGAAGATCTGAGTATGTAGTTTTTGACCTTATCTGGAACCTCCCATCTGAAAATTTGAAAATTCTTAAAAAATTCGACCAAAATCTTGATGTCTCCAATCTTTTGTTTTGTACGTTTTTTCCACGTGTCTTGACACATAATGTATCCATGCAAAGTTTGGTGAAGATCTGAGTATGTAGTTTTTGACCTTATATGGAACCTCCTATCTGAAAATTTGAAAATTCTTAAAAAATTCGTCCAAAATCTTGATGTCTCCAATCTCTTGTTTTGTACGTTTTTTCCACGTGTCTCGACCTCCAATGTATCCCTGCAAAGTTTGGTGAAGATCTGAGTATGTCGTTTTTGACCTTATCTGGAACATCCTTTCTGAAAATTTGAAAATTCTTAAAAAATTCGTCGAAAATCTTGATGTCTCCAATCTCTTGTTTTGTACGTTTTTTCCACGTGTCTTGACATCCAATGTATCCCTGCAAAGTTTGGTGAAGATCTGAGTATGTAGTTTTTGACCTTATATGGAACCTCCTATCTGAAAATTTGAAAATTCTTAAAAAATTCGACCAAAATCTTGATGTTCCGAATCCTATGTTTTGTATGTTTTTTCCACGTGTCTTGACATCCAATGTATCCATGCAAAGTTTGGTGAAGATCTGAGTATGTAGTTTTTGACCTTATATTGAACCTCCCATCTGAAAATTTGAAAATTCTTAAAAAATTCGTCCAAAATCTTGATGACCCCAATCTCTTGTTTTGTACGTTTTTTCCACGTGTCTTGACATCCAAAGTATCCCTGCAAAGTTTGGTGAAGATCTGAGTATGTAGTTTTTGACCTTATATGGAACCTCCTTTCTGAAAATTTGAGAATTCTTAAAAAATTCGTCCAAAATCTTGATGTCTCCAATCTCTTGTTTTGTACGTTTTTTCCACGTGTCTTGACATCCAATGTATCCATGCAAAGTTTGGTGAAGATTTGAGTATGTCGTTTTTGACCTTATCTGGAACCTCCCATCTGAAAATTTGAAAATTCTTAAAAAATCCGTGCAAAATCTTGATGACCCCAATCTCTTGTTTTGTACGTTTTTTCCACGTGTCTTGACATCCAATGTATCCATGCAAAGTTTGGTGAAGATCTGAGTATGTCGTTTTTGACCTTATCTGGAACCTCCCATCTGAAAATTTGAAAATTCTTAAAAAATTCGTCGAAAATCTTGATGTCTCCAATCTCTTGTTTTGTACGTTTTTTCCACGTGTCTTGACATGCAAAGTATCCCTGCAACGTTTGGTGAAGATCTGAGTATGTAGTTTTTGACCTTATCTGGAACCTCCTATCTGAAAATTTGAAAATTCTTAAAAAATTCGTCCAAAATCTTGATGTCTCCAATCTCTTGTTTTGTACGTTTTTTCCACGTGTCTTGACATCCAATGTATCCCTGCAATGTTTGGTGAAGATCTGAGTATGTAGTTTTTGACCTTATCTGAAAATTTGAAAATTCTTAAAAAATTCGTCCAAAATCTTGATGTCTCCAATCTCTTGTTTTGTACGTTCTTTCCACGTGTCTTGACATCCAATGTATCCCTGCAATGTTTGGTGAAGATCTGAGTATGTAGTTTTTGACCTTATATGGAACCTCCTATCTGAAAATTTGAAAATTCTTAAAAGAATTTAACAAAATCTTGAGGTCCCCAATCCTATGTTTTGTATGTTTTTTCCACGTGTCTTGACATACAATGTATCCCTGCAGAGTTTGGTGAAGATCTGAGTATGTAGTTTTTGACCTTATCTGGAACCTCCCATCTGAAAATTTGAAAATTCCTAAAAAATCCGTCCAAAATCTTGTTGACCCGAATCTCTTGTTTTGTACGTTTTTTCCACGTGTCTTGACATCCAATGTATCCCTGCAAAGTTTGGTGAAGATCTGAGTATGTAGTTTTTGACCTTATCTGGAACCGCATTTCTGAAAATTTGAAAATTTTTAAAAAAATCGTCCAAAATCTTGATGTCTCCAATCTCTTGTTTTGTACGTTTTTTCCACGTGTCTTGACATCCAATGTATCCCTGCAAAGTTTGGTGAAGATCTGAGTATGTAGTTTTCGACCTTATATGGAACCTCCTATCTGAAAATTTGAAAATTCTTAAAAAATTCGTCCAAAATCTTGATGTCTCCAATCTCTTGTTTTGTACGTTTTTTCCACGTGTCTCGACCTCCAATGGATCCCTGCAAAGTTTGGTGAAG